>NW_024881535.1:1345000-1582596 GCF_019059575.1 Amphibalanus amphitrite | reverse complement strand
CTCTCTCCTCTCTCTCCTCTCTTCTCTCCTCCTCTCTCTCTCTCTCTCTCTCTCTCTCTCTCTCTCTCTCTCTCTCTCTCTCTCTCTCTCTCTCTCTCTCTCTCTAATCCCTCTAACATCACCTCTGTCATTCATCACTCTACCCTCGTTTTTATCACTCGCCCATTATCCCGCGCTGTTGACGCCTTCCCAGATTGTTATCTGTTGCCCGTGCTCGCACTCAAAGTGTCAGGAACATCCAAACCACGGTCCCAACAATGCCCCATGTCTCACAATGCGTCAGTGTTGCTTGTGGCTCTGGGTTAACCATACACTACACAGGCGTTAGACGGGTTTATAATCGTTCATTGTTCATAACTGAACGGTTATTAAAACATTAACACCTTTGAGCGAGTTCATAACAGTAAGTGACGTCGGATAAAAGCTCCCTTAGCATTCACTCCGCCCATGGCCCAGAGATTTATGTTTCAAAAGAAATAAACATCCCATGTCCTAGCGGCTCAGAAAGCAAGCCAGCGATTATTGCCTCAGATTCCATTCAGCTTTATCGGCGCGGCAGATGTTAGAAATCGCGTTGCAGCATATGCAACACACATAATCTATTTCAATCAGTTGGCAGAGTGTCGGTTGCAAATTTCATCACAAACAAACCGTTCGGAACTGTCTCAGTCTCATGCCGCCGAGGGGCCCGAACAAATAGATATGGAGCACTGATAAGCTATTCTGCAGCGCTCTATCATAAGGCGGTTATCAGCTTTTCATTACAAACAAACGACATCCCAGAGCCCATCAAAATTTGGTAAAATCCATTCTGAACACGTGAAATTCTTTCCGATTGGTCCTGTCAACGGCCAGGTTTTGTCCGTACCTCGTCGTTGACACAACCGACCTCAAAAAGCGAGATGATCTAACCCGACTCAGACACCTCGACACCCTAACCCCTACCTCCATCCCAACCAGCTATGTCACTTACTAGCCCCGACCCGACCCCGATTCCACCCAGCCCCGAGCGGGCTAACCCGTCCAGCCCTCTCAGACCGCCCCAAGTGACCGCCGTTCGTCGGTGATTGGGCTGATTTCCCAGCAGGATAGGCCGGGGTCCCGCCAGTGATTCCACCGGCGGCAGAGGCTGCAGCTCGGTCACACCACTGGGGAATGGAGGATGACGACTGGAGCAGGGGGGGGGGGGGCATAAAGGGTACAACTACACACACAGGCGTGGGGGTCGAGTGCTTCGTATGGAGGACCAATGAAGGCGAAACAGACTTTCCTCGTCAATATTTGTGCATGAATACCATTGCAAAATTCAAGTGCAGAGAAAACAATGCAAAATGTCATCGATTCCGGCTGTCATCAGCTAATGCAGGCCAACCCCAGCCCTATATAGCGGGAAGGCAAATTTTGCAGCTGCTGCTCGTCATACAACACACTAGAAGGCACCGACCTTATAATACAATAGGGGTACGAAGTCAACCAGCACTTACTGAATCCACCGTTATTGCTGATGAAGAATCCTGAATGATTTATGAGGTCGGATAATTCACCAGGAGTATAGTCTGGACAAAGAGCAGGCCGTTAGAATCGTGGTCATTTGATTTACACTCGCATAACTGTCTCAGATGCATACGCTGCTAACCACATCCCCCTGTACTTGATGTGATTCATCTTTATGAAACGGACCGCCGCTTTGCAGCCGCCCCCATAAAACGACGGAACATCGAACATGACATGGCCGGTGACACGGGTACTGACGCGACCCCCCTCGCCCCCCCCCCCCCCCCCCCCCCCCCCATCAGTCGGAGCACACCCCGTTCATGACGTCAGCGCGAGCTTCAAAGCCCCGCCGACGGAGCGGCGACCGCAGAAGCTCCGGGGAGCGATCAGAGAGAGAGAGATCCGTCAGACGACGGAGAGATGGCGGTGATGACAGCGGTAAGCAGGCAGACCGACTGAAAAAGCCACCACTGAAAACGCCACTGACAGCGTCGGCGGCGGCGGCAGCTGTGTCTTCGGTGGCGGTGGAGAGGGCAGAGCGACGACTCGTAACAGCAACTGACATCGGGGCAAACATCCCCCTGAAGCTGCCAGCGTCTCACTCGGCGCCTGTCTCATCCAATGACGGCAACGAACGCAAAAATATCCGCCACTTCTGGCCCAGTTTACCCTGCACCGACCGCACTTCGCTTCCTCTCGAGAAGCTCACCACCTCCACCGCAGTGTCTGCCGAGCGCGTGTGGCAGCACCGCGGCCGTTGACAGGCGACGGATTGTTGACAGTCCGGCCGGCCACCTGCAAATCCGTCACGCCCAATCCGCAGAGCAATCAGCTCCATCATTTCCCGCTGTCGGCGTCAGATTAAATCATAGACCCGTGCACAGATGGCGCCAGCTCCGCGCGAGTCCGCACGCACATGCGTTCCGCCAATCAGCTCTGCGTGTGTGCACGCACAAACAGGGCTGACCTGAGTGATGACGTCACAGCATTCATGGCTGGTAACGGAGTCAATCAGGGTTACAAAGAGGAAGGGTTTGGGGCTGTAATTCGTGACGCGTCCCGCGACTGCATTGACAGCGTAATTGACATCGAAGTTCACATATTAGATATGCTTTGTAGCAATACTCAGAATTAGTGTATTGCTATCCATCAATAAAAAGGGAATGAGAAACGATTGCAACATCTTCCGTACATCGTAACCGGCAGAATTTCCTGTGATTATCCAAATTAACACGTGTAGTACACTCAATCACGACTCGTATTGAGTCAATTAGCATAGCAATGCGTGAGAGACTGGCGTACAAAGCGAAGGTTCTTCCCACTTTGCATGTCTGAGGCCGCATCCTGGGCCAACCGTACACCTCTCACAAAAAGTTTCGAAACCTGTCCGACACACAAAAGTGGGTAGGCGGCGAGCGAGGACTTCCGCCGGCTTGTGACAGGTAATCTCACGGGTAAAATATGACGTGCGACCGCCTCTCCACGGTAGCGCAGCTTTCACCAATCGCTGTAGTAGAGGTGGCGTGAGAACCTATTCGAGTGGTGATGCGCCACTAGTCGGTCACCTGATGTAGTGGAGAATCCAGTAGCGGTTCAGGATGTTCTCACGGCTCAACAATTCCAACAAACTCGTCGGGTTTTTCATGTGTAATATGATTTGCAAGATGGCTTGCTTGACAAGCTTTCGCTACTGTTTTTAATTCTTTCCAGTCACATCTGATCTGGTGTAATATTCATTCAACAACGCAACACGATATTGGTAATCAATGACATTATGTTTGCTTACAATCCCGACTCCCACTGGCTCGATATGTCTTGCAGCTGTTCCCTGCCTTACTCTCGTAAACTTTTCTCTCCCTGCGTAAACACCAAACCGTGACCCGACCCCTCTTCCACGCGCAAGACGTTACGCCCAAACATACGCACGTGCGAGCGACAGAGTTGTCTACGGGGCGCGGTAAACAGTTTACACGAAGCCGACAGCGCTCGTGGGGTGTGCGTAGACAAGGGGTTTATTGTTACGGCCGGGCGACAGGAGCTGGCAAAACACCGCGTAATTGCCGGACGGAGAGGGTACGGCTTAGACAGACAACTAGGTGCACGAGAGACATGCTGCTGGACAGGGATTGGCGTTTTCCCACGTCATGAAGCAGCTATCAAGTATCAGACATCGAAGTTGAGTAAGGATGAATTCACGCGCACACAATGTTACGGTAGGTGACAAACTGACAGAGATATCTAACCACTCCGAAGTCCGAACAATGAACTTTTAAGCTAAATATTTTCTTCATCTCGAGACCAAAAATGCCGTGTTTCAGAACTTCTTCAGCCCCGAATAATCTATCCGCAGTGCCGCACCTGCTGCGGCCCCTCGCTGCACCGCCTTCGCCCCCTGCCCGCGGCGCCGGCCACCTCAGCTAACTGAGCTGTCTCAGCCAGGCCCCGCCGGTCCCCGGGGACCAATTATTGCCGCCAGCCCAGCAGTAACACGAAAAGGCAGCCGGCAGGCCCGGGGCGGTGCACGACACACGCCGCCGGCACTCACGTGCGGTGACACGGGCTGGCACGGGTGGGTGGAGGAGAGGTAAGAAAAAGGAGGAGGAAAACGCGAAAGGAGTGCAAGGGATTGCCAACGAAAAGCGAAGAAATGTCATTAACCCAAGTGGGTGTTCAAATGTGATGACCTCGAGTCTTCGGAGTGAAAATGCCAATCAAAATTATACAACTCAGTTTTTGTAGAACCCATTAACATATTAAGCAGACGTGTGACCAAGGAAGCCCGACAAAAACAAAACAACTGTCGTTTACGACACCATAATTACGATAGAACTATGAACTGAATAAATAATAGACAGTTATCGATGCGTTTTATCCTCCTTCTCAATCGTAACCAGTCCCATTCAAATCTTTAAACGCCATTTGACCTCAGAGTTGCCCCTGCGGTCATCGCACTTGTGTTTGGTCGGTGTCTGCTCAGCCCCAACACCCACACATACATACACACGGGAAGCCAGTCGGATGAGCTCGTGATGAGATGCACCGGCAGCTCATCTGAAGGGCGGCACGCGGCTCCCGCTGCGCCTGTGACGGATTGGAGGCTCCCAGCTCCCGCGACGGTCAGTTGAGGGAGGCTGGGAGGAAGGAATCAGACGCATAGGTCAGAGAGACGAGAAAAGGGAGAAATCAGAAAGCCAGATATTGTTGGAGCTTTCAAAGGATGGATGACTGGCTGATTTGATATCACGTTTCATCGTGCTCACTGAAATATGTAGATCGTTGATCACAATCCGAAAGAAACGCAGTTGGATCCGCCAGACTACATCTAGTGAAACCACAAAATAGCGTAGCGTCACTTTAACCACACTCTCTGATCCTGCACATTTTCTACGCCACGCCCGGGCTCACCAACTCGTATTAGTGTGCCTGTCTCCCCCAATCTGCATAGTCACGGTCAAACCAAGCCACTTAGCCTGCTCTGCGCGTGATGAGCGCCGTGCTGGTCGGTGTGCGTGCCACCGACAGTGACCAAGAGTTTAGGGTGCGCACTGAGCTACGTGTCCTCCATAATACATGAGTGAGCCAACGGGGCAACCACGGGTTCAAACTGCAGGGTCGGGTCACTCACCCGGACCGGAGGAGACGATTGGAGTTCGGGATTCAAATAGAGTTCGGTTTTAGGGATGTTGATTGGGAGGTGTATCATTTGGCGCACCCTTTCAGCAAAGTAGCTAACAACTTCAGGGAAGCAAACATTAAAATGAAAACACAACAAGGCGTTAGGGTACCTCGCAGTGCCAAACAGATGCCGACATTACTTATCCAGAAGTGTCGACAGCCTCCATTTACAACTGCAAAAGAAATTACAAATTACAACCATAGCCCACGACCAGACCAGACCACAACATGTGGCATATCAAGCTAAGCAGTTGAGTTTCTGCCCTCCGTCCCACGTGTCAGCTTCAGTCTCGTGTCGTCGAGAGACAGACCAACACTCGAGAGCGGGCGCCGACCTCTGTTTGTCCAACTTCTGACCGAGCGGCAGTCTAGGCGGGCCGTATCGGCAGCCCAAACAGCCCCAGATAGGCGGGCGTCGGAGGGACCGAGGGCAGATAGGAGAGTCTTCGCCACAAAATGGTATAGTGAGTCAGTAAGTGTGACGTTTACGCTATCCAGTTTCTTGAATAGGCAACGCAAGATGAGAAGTTCGGACATTATGATATCATTCCACGCTCCGTTCGGGATCATCGGCAATTTATACACCCAAATGCTTTAGATAAAAAAAGGGCATTCATATCTTTCGAAAATATAAGAATTGCTAAAAATTTCATGCAACGCAAGATCAATCCAAGACGGAAGACTTCAAATGTCACTTAGTCGGTCACATCGCAAACACTTTCAAGAGATCCGATTAGAAACTGCACCCGCGCGCGGGACCTTACCGCTTTGTTTCATCCTCCTTGCACACCGTACTTCACTATTTCGCAACGGAAGCTCGGGTAACAGGACCGTTTTCTGGGTATCAAGTTCTCCATCGTGTCGATTCTCATCTCCGATAAATCACGCCACTTCAGCCGGAACGTCAACGCTGCTGCGCTACGTCCATTGTCCCCACTCTGGCCATCCATCCGCGCTCTCTGCAAGAGCTGAGACCCTTCGTCCAGCCGACACGTGCAGCCGGGACGCACGCAGACGCACTTTGGCGTACTTCCTGTTTGATATCTATCGTCCAATCTCGGAGAGGTAAGACGAAACCGTGTCTCGATGCAGTATCTGGTGCAGATCTAGAGTACAGTACCGGCATTTGTAAGACACACTAAGTGGCACAGCGGACGTGCGTGGTCGAAACGAATGGAATATGAGCACATTATGCGGCAGGGATTGCGTATTTGCATTTGCAAGGGCATAACATAATTTCGGCACTGAGCCTTGGGTATGTCCGTACTCTTAGCTTGCAAACCTCAATGCGTCTTCAGCATGGCTGCTAAGAACGTTCAACAGCTGGGCGGATCCTTCCGACATCCGTTACACGGTGGCTCCCTCCCTCCTTTCTTTCAGCGCAGTGGACAGGTCACTCAGCGGCGACCTATCTCCGATCGGGGCACACCCGTGGGGCGTCACCTATCTACCCCATCACAAATCGCCGGACAGGTGACAGCCGTCGGGCGGGTACAGAAAAACCACGAGAAGGGTGGAGAAAGCGAGCCAAGAAACGGCCCGGCAAGCCAGACACACCCGACAGCGAGAATTCAACCCCAATAGCGAAGGAGTTAATGACAAGCGTGTTGCAAAACGACCTCAGATATACAAGTTACATTCCAGCCTTAAACACCTTCTAACCCCGCCTTTCCGCCGGTTATAACACATTTTCAACCGGAAACCACAAGCATCCCGGCAACCACACAGCGGCATTCAGGTGGTCCAAACAGCGTCGTAGCTTCTCGTGCGTCTCTTCCCGCTCGTACTGCACGAGGCCCCGGGGAGCGACGCTGGCGTGGTGTGGCCAAACAGACGCACACACCGGCCCGTCGCTACCGTCGCATCGAAACCGACGAATCGGCGACTCGCCTCCACCACCGCCGCTGCCGCCGCTGCCGACGACGACGGCGGCGAGCCACCACGTGTTCACCAGAAGGTGCAGGCCTGGTGAGAAAGGATGGCAGTAGTGATGGCGGCACCGGAGATAGGGGATGACAGACGACAGCAGACAGACAGGAAACGGTCTGCTGGCGGGACTCCGTGACAGAGGGATAGTGACAGGAACAGGTGCTGGCAGTTAGAACAGACACGAATCAGGACAGGCTTTGGATAACCCTGAGCTCTGCTGGATTTAGGTGGAACATATTCCAGAGGTGCAGAGACACTGCCACTTCAAGAAGTCAGGGGATCTCATCGTAAGTAAGGAAGTTCAACAAACGAAGTAAGAACTTAGTGACAAAGACCCGCAACCAGAAGCGTGGTCTTTGCGTTGATGAACAAACTATGTCACATTACTTGTCTAAATAAACCTGTTCACATCCTCCTGTCGACCTGATTTCCATAACCACGTCACCGACTTCAGAATCAGGTAGACCACACCTGGCCCCATCGCCTGGCCAGTTTACATCGAAGACTGGTCATGTCGTGTCAAATTAGGGGATCAGCCCGTGTCCGACCACACTGCGTCATCGGACGGGACCTGATCCCGTCCGCTTTCCCCAGCTGGAGAGGTCCGGTAAATCCAACCCATCCAAGTCACGTCTCTTCTTTTCCACTGTTTCTCTCAATAAACATCATACTGAGCACGTGCATGAAAAGCGTCTAGAAAGGCTGCAAAAAATAATATTTCATTAGTCAGCCAGTGTTTCTTACCAAGCCTTAATTTGCCCTAAAGGGGGAAATCCCCCTTATCCGAAACATTTTATGCCGGACTGCAGTTACGTTAGTTCGCGTGATGTTCATGCGTTTAGCATGCACTGGGCAGCACGGCACCCGTGTGCACATAAACCCAGTCATGTCCCGCCTTATTATCTCTCTGATGAAACCGTCCAACAAAAGACAAACATCGCCAAGGCATGCGCCTTGTGTGTATGTAACGGCGCCTGGTAAGCGCATGTTGAATTTATAGCCGAGAGTAAACGCTACTATAAACGATACAATGTGTGTGAGCCCAAAGAGGGTGCTTATTTGGCAGTTGCATTGTGATCGGTTCCAGACGCCTGTGCCGCGCATCAGACAATGTTTCCACTTGGTATGCAGAGCCACGCGATCCACGCATATAATGCATGCAGGAACATTCGTCACCTTTCACGCTAGGTGTTATGCACGATGCGTTAAAGCATATCGAAGACGCCAGTTTGCATAATCGTCCCTGTAACCAGCGTATAACAGATTATACTGACTCAGCGTGTAATTCGAGCAATTATCATCCTAGTCTTCTAGCCATCATGCAACGCAGCGAATGCTTTTAGCGATTTGTCGTATTTCTCATTTATTATCCCTTGTCAAATGCATTGAAGGATCACAGTTCTCCCACTTACAGCATGCGCATTCAGTCCTTTTCTCGCATGTACATTTCGATCCAGTCCTCTCCCAATGGCTCCACGGACCAGCTCCTCCCTTCCACTCGGCGGCGTCTCCACCCGGCCCGCCCTTCCTCTCCAGCCGGTCCGCTCACCACCCCATCCCCAGCGACCCCACCAACTGGGAAACCGAAAGTGCCAGCCGAGCACACCGTCTGCATACTAACCGATCACCCTGCCTCGCTCGGGCCTAACCGAGGCAGCCGCGACCGGTGAGACGGGCCGCGACCCAGCCCGAGCCGGACCCTCGAGCCGAGCGGAGAGGAGCGGGGCCGCGCCACGGGAGGAGTCGCAGTCACGTCGCTCCGAGCGCCCCAGGCAAGGCCGGCGCGCGGGTCAGCGTGGAATTGATTGGATGGATGGGATCTCGGCGACCGACTTCGATACTGCGTCCCGCTGAGCGCGCGCGTGCGGAGCTCTCGCTGAGCTCTGGAGGAACTCCAGACGAGCTCCAGTCGAGCTACTCGAGCTACTGCCGACTGCTCGCTCAGCTATGAGCCAATGCGGACACTGCTCCCCATTCCGGGTTGTGGTAAAACAACTGCGCTATCATCAAAATATATGTCATTCCAACTGATCGCCCGCTAATCGGTGCAAGATGTCGTCTCTTTATCACGCGGTCATCCCCAGAAGCTATGCCGCTTCATTGTCTGCCACAATGCCGTTCAATCAACGTTACTATGCCGCCTCATCGCCACCGCTAGTGCCATTCGTCCCTACCGCTATGCCTGTTCGTGGTAGCGGCGAACGGCATTCCTTGGCCCCCAACTCCGCCATATGGTGTCAGGCAGTCGCTAAGCCGGATTATGTCGCCAGCCGCGACAGCCGAGAATGCGACGAGGCGACGAGAAACAAAAACGAATTAAATCAGCAGCCGCACGCACCAAGGGAATAAGGGGATCAGGTGCTGTAAGAAGTGTCTACATGCAAACACAAGATAGTGATCGTTGATGTGATATGCCTGCCCCAAACGGGCAGCTAAATGTCTGTAAGTTGAGGGCATGACTAATCCATTCGCAACGCACACAGTTACGGTGTTGGCGCGTGTGCGCGAATCTGTTTAAGCCGACTTTTGGAAGAAATGATCTAGTCCAATAAGGAGGGAAGATATAATCGCTACTGGTAGTCACACCATAATATGCTTAAAATAAATGAAGATTGCATCAATGGCCTAGCTAATCCGAGGTCATATCATATTTACACTGGATAAACTACTGTAGTGATGAATGCCCTATGTCAAATATGTTGAATTATCTGAGATCGTTTAAAAAAAAAGACACATCAAATATTGATCCTGATAACATATTTAATGAGAATAATTGTTAAACTCACGAAAAGATTACGCTCCTCACACCACGCTAAATTGGCTCACATTTTGGAGAAAACTCAGCGAGCTCCTGTGTCCATTTCAGAGAAATCCTCTGAGACATGTGCCGTCGGAGAGATTCCAAGCTCTCCAGTAGCTGCGCGCGATGATCTGAGGGACAGGTGCGGGAAATGTCGCGTCGGACGGCACATCGGAGCGATCTTGGTCGCGTAGCGGGAGGTACCGTCACCTGCCGCAGCTGACAGCGCATCGAGGAAGGAGAAAAGGCGTGCCGCAAGGGTGTGTTATGTGACCGGTAGGAGAAAGGATGGGTCATTTCACCTGCGGACATCGCTAGGCCATTCAAAACTCGTTTATGATGGTTTCCACCTGCTGCAAGTGTTGTAATTAAGCAATTCAATTTAGGAGTTAGTTGCATAATATGAACAGGCATTTCAAGTGTTTTCTTCTCAAATAAAAACGTGGGCATTATTTCAAAGACTATAAATTTGATCCAAATTATATCAAAAGATTTAGATCAAACTCCATGTGTAGGTACAGTTTCTTGTCAATACACGACCCGGTCTCGTAAGCACCCTGATCTGCTCCTGCAGGGCTGATATTTCAGCAAGCTTAAGCCTACCACTGGCACCGGATCCAGAGAGCTAAAGCCATCCCCTGGCGTTGGAGACAGTCACTCAGTACACTAAGGCCATCAGGTCTACCCAGTCCCCGCGAGGCAACATGTCCACGAGCGTTTACAGCTAATTGCAGGCCGTGTTGCCGGCACTTTGTGCATCCAGGTCACACAGTCGAGGTCCCGGGACATGGAGCGGAGAAGAGAGGAGGGGAGGGGAGGGGAGAGGCCAGTGAAAGGGCGAGCACGGGCGGCGGCACCGAGCGAGATGTTGATAAACGGAGTGCAGAGTTCCGTAAACATTTCAACTCAACAGCACAGAGGTGAGCCGTTTGTGAGGGAAGCCTTGGAACGGTCTACTATCGGGGGCCTCCAGTAGATGTGAGGGTAGGCAACCTTGCACGCGGGCATGAGATGCGTGAACTGAATATTAATATAACGCTTGCGAAATGGCGTCAGTCAATTTTCGACATGCTACTCATCAGGAATGAATGGGTGACCACTGACAAGGGTGGTGAAGAACGCGCCTCTGACATGCCCAAGCACCGGATGCTCTTATGCAACCGTAATTACTCGAATGAATTGACACACGTGACATGGGTACCGCAAATAACCATGAAATCTATTCGCCAAGTGATTTTCACCTAACCATCACGTCTGGTTACGTTTTAGGGCGCGCCAGCTTTTAGCCAGTACCTACCACCAGGACTCAACGGTCTGTTTAGAAAAGAGCCGTTCCCTCGCGTTTTGACATCATTTCTCCTATCCGCATGAGTGGCCGTGGCGAGCCAACCTCAGAGGCACCGCGCTGCTGTCATAGCAGCTATTTAAACACGCGAATCCGCGGACCGATACAGGGCAGATAGCACCGGCGCCTCAAACACAACATCTAGCGTGTCTGGTAGACACTCAGATAGTATCCAAATGTATCCAACAACACCGCAAAGTCAAGTCGAATGCAACCCCAAGCATGACGAGCGAACTTTACCATAGCACGCAAAGTCTCTGGGACCCGGCTAATGGAAATATCTAGCACACTAAAAATGACCCGTAGCACTTCAACGGAAACATTTAATTATCTAGGTATATAGATAATTAGGATATGTGGCCTACACCTAATAGCTATGTGGCCTACACCAAGTGTGCGACAAATAAAACTACCACACCAAAGAAAGTCAAAATAGGTACATCAAATGCAATGATTCGCCTCAAGTTTAACTTCTACCTCGGCAACTAACACCCAACACAAGCCTCCAACACACCAAGCGCAGTCCCCAGCCCGCCAAACCCAGTCCCCAGCACGCCAAACCGAGTCGCCAGCACAGCCCCGAGCACGTCAAGCGTGTTGGAAAGCACGCCCGGTGGAGCACGCCACCACACCGACCCGACACACCAGCAGGCACACAAAGGGCTGAATGGCACAAAGGATCGCCGCCAGAGCGGACAAACAGACCCGCAGGTGCGAGAGACGCGCCGACCCCGTGACCTAGGGTGAACAGAGTGCACAGAGCTGGCACGCTCTGACCCGGGCTGCAGCTTTCATTGACATTAACGTCTATCAATGTTATATATGCTCCGAGTCACTTTTGAATGACGTTCGACTTCCACATTTTTGATATGATCCAGAGCACCTCCTACGGACGTTGGCATTCATGAAAATGTTGCAATGAGTCAGTCAGGTAAGCAGTGAAATAGTCGCTTTCGTTCAGACAAATGCATTATCTAAAATACATGTCAGGGGATAAGCTGAGGGACAGCTCTGCTAGCTTCTTCCGTCCGTCAGCAGACCTTTCCAACACAAGTTAGATGCTCGGGCGCCCAAACTCACTTAGATAACCATTCCTTTCAGAGGGCTGACATTTTAAGGAAATTCACTGAGGAATAAACTTGTTTATTCACTTGATGTGTAGCAATCAGTGTCGTCTTCAATGACATTCAGACGAGAAAATGGGATTACACCAGTCCCCATGGGTTCATCCACGTAGTGCATGTCATGCAAGCAGCCAACTTCACTAACAAATGGAACAAGCGTTACCTTGAAAAGTTGGAAAACTACACGGTACCATCTCTTAGAATCTATGAAGCATGACAGCAATCCAAATAATGAATTGCATTTACAGTTCACTTGCTCAACACCTGTTCTCCAGCATCATTCTTTCCCCTCGTCCACAAGCGCTCACCAGGTTCCAGCAACACTAATCCCTGAGCATCGCAGCACGACCCAAACATCCCATGTCACGACGCAGCGATTCGTTTGGAGCGACCCGAGCCATCACGAACGTCCCAACTCTCCCTGCGGCCCGTCACGTGCCAGCGGCGTCACAAAAAGTGGCGCGTGACGGCCGGGGAGGCCGTACCGTCACACGCGCGTGACGATGCCCGACGCAGAGAGCGAGAGGGGGAGAGGGAGAAATAGAGAGGAAGGGAAGATAGAGTAGGTGAGGGAGAGAAGTTGCGGTCGCGACAGATGTCTGTGTGGTTTGGGAGGTGTGAAGGGACCGGATTGCAAGTTACGAAACAGTGGAAGTTGTGATCAAACATGAAGAGTTTAGTAGAGCGGTACTTGGGGTTGGGCTAAGCAGCATGATTTTTCAAGGATATATCAGGAGACAATACAAATGAGGAATAAGCTCACAGGGAGGGCACTACAGCCAGCTAAAAACAGATCAATGGACCAACAGCGGTCCTAGGGCTTCCTCAAGGCTTCCCCAGAGCTGCTGGGGTCAGCGGTGAGGACATGCCAGCACGGTAGCGCGGTGGCGTGCGCTGCGTGCGCGCCTGGACGGCCCTGCGTGCAGACAGTGGCAGGCGAGGGCCATCTTCTGCGTCCCGGCGGACTCTGTTCAGTATTCAGAGAGATGCCACCGACCAGGGTGGGAGGGGCCCCACTTCGGCTGAGCCATTATTAAGAGATCAGCGATTCGGTGGCGGCGGTAGCGTCATGCAATGACAAGCAACAACGACTCTAATAAATACAGGAGGAGGTGGGGACGCCACAACGAAAACATCCAGACATTCAGTCGGCTCCACCGGCTCCGTGCCAGCGGTCATCTCACATAATTACATCCCAGCGGGAGCAATGCCACCCTGCGGGGGCTGGAAGCTGGAGAGTGAATGCTTCTACACACGATTCCAGCCCTCCGACGGGCAGCCAACAGGACGGGCTGATCCTATCGGAACAGAGGTTGATGCCAATGAACTGGCATAAAACACAACCCGTTCGCCAATGCGCTAACGGCTGTCAGCTAATAACCCTAATTTACCCTGCAGTATAGCGTGCTTGGCCCAGCGGTTCATTTCCAGTAACAGTTCATCATGAAAGTCGATGATGTGGGCGTGGCTGTAGCAGCGTCCTAGCCACGTGGAGGCACATCCCTCACCACGCAGAGCGGACCTCGGTCCCTCGCGCCGACCTCGCCTCGGCCGCGCCGCTCCTCGCCACAGGCTAATTTCGTCCGGCGGAAAGCCTCGCCCTCGCCCTCGCCCGGCCACGCCACAGCACGGCACGGCTACCGTGCAGCACGACGCTGCACGCCCCTCCCTCCCCCTCCCACAGAAAAACAGGCGCGCTAGTCATCAGCCGGGCTAACTAATGACTGAATGACTGGGTCGCCGGTAGATGGATCATGCCAGCGACACAGAACGCTAATGAACTGTGGTGACACGCAGGTCAGAGGCGGACAGACCGCCGAGCCGCCACAGGAAACCAGAGAACGTGCAGAGGTCACAGACCGGAGATCAGAAGGATGGGGAGAGGGAAAAGGTAGGATACTGTGGGCGAAGGAACTGGGCTATCTTGTTGGAGAAATACATATACTTTGACGGGATATTCGAAGTCCACATAGCCTACCCTAGTTTGTAAGCACAGCTTCGTCCAAGTTCCTCCAAACCCCCAACCATCTCCACAATCCTCGCAATCTGCCTATATCATCCAACTCACCATCACACTGCAAGGCCAAGTACTCCAAGACTTCTGTGTAGTCCGTCCTCCAAAGCTCACGGGATAATGGATATAGCCACAGTGACAGGCACGGTCGCACAGCGCACACCCGATCGGTTCGAATGACACAACTAGTCTGAGGGCTAGCTGGATTGGCACTAGCAGGTAGGGCGTCGCTTCTGGGTGTCAAGAGGCGGCTTCAGTTTCAAGAGGGTGGATAAGGCTCTGTTGAGCGAGGAATGCAGCACCACTTGCGTTTCTGATGAGTCAGATGCTTCTTTCCTTGGTTGATATGGGGAATTAGAACTCCCGTCTGATTGACATATCAAATCCGCAAAACAAATCAACTGCTGGATTCTAAGATCGTGACTGTCAGTCAAACCAAACAACAAACTAGCCCCAGCTTCGCCAGGCATCCATGCTTACAATCTCACTTAAGCACCCATCCTCCTGTCTGACCTAACCTCACCTCTCTTCACAAAACTTCACCTGAAGAAGCGGGCACTCGTCACTATTTGCCCAGTGGATATCTACGCCAATAAAAAGTTTCGCAACTTTTTGCTAGTCGTTCACATTGGCTACCAGATAGCGGCAGCAAAAACTGTCGCGAACCCAGCAGTGGCGCCCTCGCGAAGGTCACAGCACACGACTAAAAGGCTTCCCACAATAGCCAGCGAGGCTAAGGAGGAAAAGAAGCCCGCTAACAGAAGCCGACCAAGAAGGCCACGGACCGCTCCACACGGCACGCCTGGTCGTCTTACGTCCTGCTTCAGAATCCATCGGGCACGCTACTTGTAACGTTTTGCCAGTCCTACACACGAGGGACCCTCATCCTCGCAGCCGTTATACTGGAGGATTTTCTGAGAACTGGGCGTCGCGTTGACGGGCGTTAGGAACAGTTCACGGCGGCGCACCACAGTGATGTGCAGATAGTGACGTGTGTGCATAGCGATCACTGGTGCACGAAGAAGCGACGGCAGTCGCGATAGGCTAGATAAGATTGGACGTTGACTGGACTGGGCTTACTGTGCATATGGGGAGGGCAGAAATGCTGCAATGTTTATGTAAAGAACCGTGGTCTAGCATATTTTGGAAACACTGAAATTATCACTGCATACGTCTTCCACACTGATCATGCAACTCTACGAGTTATTTCATACTAGTAGGCAGTTTTAAACCATCATGTTAGCCGTTTGCCGTAAATAATAAGTCACCAAGCAAAAGAAACCCACGCTGGTTTGCCCAAACGCATCCGACCAGTCACTGTCCAAACACTCCCACAACCACAGCCGTTTTTCCAGAGACTGAATCCATCATCGACAGGTTGACCGAGTGATGTCCAAGTGCTCGCCCGTTCCCACCGGACCTTGGACCTGGAATCCGCTGGTCACCGTTCCGCCGCCGATCCAACCGCAGGCGGACCGCACTCCCCAGTTTCACACCCTCCCCGGGCGGTGTCCGCTCGTCGCTCGGCCAGGAAAGCACTCAACATCGCACTTTCCGCGGCAGTAACACCGCCAGCGCACGTCAAACATCCCCCGCGGCGGCATCCGGTGGCCTTGGGCCCAACAGCGTCATCGACTCTGTTCGGAAACCAGCCGTAAACACGAACAACAGCTGATGTAGCGACGGGACGTGAACCGCGACGGTCACCTCCGACACTGGCGGCTGAGGCAGCTCCCGTGGGCAAGTGACCATCCCGATAAAGCGGTTAACGTTATCGACATTCTATAGCGAAAAGACGCTGAATTTTGCGCTGAAGTAGGCGAAAACAGGGGCTTCTGGAATTGGGAGCATTTGTTATGACAGGGACGTTTCCGTCGGAAATAGGAGTGACGTCTTTTGTAAACAGCGTCACGGAATCCTTGTTTTCGTCTTATCTCGCGCCTATCCACCTTTTCCTTTCCACAGAGTGGGTAAAAATGCCCAATGATAAAACTTGAGATACAACGAAGATAAGCACGAAATCCATCAACCGGCTTCGCCAGTCTAAGCCAGACACGAGAAATGCTGACTGAGTCACGCTCTCCAGACTCCAGTGCCTGGTACACCCCCACACTCTCCCGACACGTCCCAGCTGACCACCCACACCACCCGCACACCAGGTCACGTGACACAAACACATGACGTCACCAGTCGCGACAAGCAGAAAAACGCGACAACGAACAGCAGAGGTCCGAGTGACCAGCCCTGCAGACCCTACTGCCTAGCGACGACCAGCCGGCGCGCGGCACCGCCAGCCGATGGCCTTGCTGATTGGGGACCAGAATTTAGTAGCCGCGAGCCTACCTGGGGTGGCCGCACTGGGTATTTAGCAGCCGTGTCCCTGTATGCCGCCGCCGCGGAGCCGATCAAACACCACCGGTATGGCCAGGTCTTAAAGGCGGCGCCCCGGTACATACAGGCGCCGAGAACTGATTCCGGGAGTTCAGACTGGGGGCGCTTCTGGGTACCGTGCACCTCTGATGGGTCGGAGAATAAGGAATTATGAGCGCAGGGGTAAATGGCGATTAAGCCAAGTAGCGCTTTGTTACAGTGATCATTATCTCCTGCAAGATTGCTGCAAGGCTAATCATTGATATGATAGCCCCTAGCGGCCGGGCTAATATGGGAACAGACGCCTCAACCTCTTACAAGAAGGAATAACACAGATGCGATGTTTAAACGACAGCTCTAGGGCATTGCGATGTCCACAATACCGCCAGGGTGTCAGAGGTTTATCTGCTTGGAGGCCAAACAAAGGAGTCGTAAATACGGGACGTGAAAGTCCATGAGAACAGGCCGACAAGAAGTACCGGATGCGGCTGCCGGCAAAAGAATGCTGCAGTTGCAGCGGGCCGTCTGCAGCAGTTAGCACCGACAGACGCCAGCACACCGGCACAAAACACGCAACACGTCAGCCGTCAGATCCGGAGTGGATCGCCGGCCAGTCAGCAGACGTCTGATCGTGACAATGTGCAACAGTCAACAGATATCGGAGAGGAGCATCCACTACAGAAGTCGTAGAGGATCCGCATCTACAATATCCGGCGTCATCCAGGTACGGCTGGTACCTGAGGTCACATAAATCTGGCACGACCTGCGGCAGCATGCAGCATCCAACCGTTGGAAACGGCAGCAACCGGAAGCCTGCTGATCCAGCAGCACCCAGCCATCGCAAACAGCAGCCCCCAGACGTCTGCTGGTCCAGCAGCCATGACGAGGCCCTCCGGCACAATCCGTCACACCACACTCAGACCACCCTGTCTGTGCACACATCGCGCCTCAGTTCGGCACACTCGCCGTCAACCTCTGCACGCCTCGAGTCCTGCCTTCCGAGGACCTTCAGACCATGAGCAATGAACGTCGCTCTGGAGCGAGGCGATAGCGCTTCTGGGTATCCCGTTATCGCGTGAGCCGGGCGCCTCGGTCCGTGGGGTGTTTACCATTGGCGCCAAATTAGCCTATGCATGAGGCCGCATTCCACGTCATGCATGGCGGGATGAGATGTCGCGGCATGTTGTCTCCGCCGAGCGCGTGCTCGACTGAAGGATGGCAGCGTTGTGACAGCGACCAGGGTCGTCCAGGGACACCCGTAAATCGTGACACGCGCCAGGGGAGGGAGAAAGTGACCGCTGTCCTCTGGGAGGTGTCGGGCCATCAGTGAGGGCTGTGCAGTGCAGTAAAAAGGATTCAGATAACGAAGACGTAAACAGAAAGGATAACACCACCGGAGCTGCGTACGTGTCTGTTGCAGATGAATGTTCAATCCACAAAAAAATAATAATATGCCAATCACAGACAAAGATTCCCACATCAACACAGCTACCACCACCACACACAGAAAACAGTACCAATTACCATCATCTTTACTAGTTGCATCGGCAGTCCCCAAACCATCTTCACCTCCCCACGTTCCTTTTCGTACAATCATCACCCCTTGCCACCGCTTCAGGGCAACCGACTTACTGAGTCCGGGTACGGCTGACCTCCGGGAGATCTCTGGCACCGACCACTCACCTGCAGCACAAGACACATCAGTCAGAGGGAGCGACAGTCCAGCCCGCTGCAGCCGGGACGGGACGGAGGAGGGGTGGGCGGAGACGTGGGGACGGGACGCACACGTGGGGTAGACTCGGTTACGAAACGCGTCTGCAGGAGGCACATATGCAAGGCGACTCCGGGATTCCGTTAGATTATGTCACTTGTTGAAGTTCAAGTGTTTAAGCAATGCGTTTTCTTTTTAAAGACATGTTGCAAGGTTGCAGAAAGCTACAAAGCTTCCAGGCTTCTGTTAGTTATCTAGTCGTATGACATTTTAATCTACAAATGTGCCTTCACCTTGCATATTTTCCTTTAAACACCCGCAACGCGGGCTACGACCTCCCAACCCGTGTCAAATGGTCAGCTCAGCTCTGGGTCATTTGTCAATGAGTCGACCTCCCTGACCGACAATCACGCTGCAGATTGCATAACGACACTCCACCGATTGTCCGCCTCATATCCGACACCCTGCGGCCACACGACTGTGACCTCATCTCCGAGGTCACCACCCCGGCCTCTGTTCCACCCACAACAATGGCCACCCAGGCCGGCCACCCGACATGACCCGTCTCGTCGACGGCACGCATCAATTGTCTGCGTTCAAAGTCGCCATGCGCGCAGCTGGAGCCCGCGTCGGCGGCGCTTGTAGCGGGTGGCCAACGGAGGGTCGTCCAACGACGGAGACCGTGCGGAAAGCGTCGCACGTGCCCAGAGTACGGAGCGACGTCGACGCTCATGAATATCTGCAAGTCAGGTCAGACGAACCGAATCGTACGGTCGCCACTCAGGCGCCAGAAGAGCTGCCGGTTTTAGAGCCGAGGCGGAGCTGCCGGGCAGGCCTTTTAGAGCTGCAGTTGCGCGATTATGGTGTGGGTTTGACACGTTGTGATTGTCCTGTAAAACGATAGATGGCCGGTGGGATATCACCATCAAATCGGCGCTATTCTGGGCGGGGCTGCCACTAGCCAATCAATCAGAGCTGCAAGTGTTGCTAGCGAACGACAACGTCGATCTAGTGCCAGCATACATTCGTCAACAGGGAGAAATAGCCCTATGTTTAAAGAACAATCACATTTAGCATGCTGGTAACTCAATCCAAGCATCCTGGTCTGACAGTCGTGAGTGGAATGCGTCTTTATTAATCAAACATGCCTTCAACTGTATGTTGACATGTTCACGGATTTTTCCGGCTTCTTAGATAACCAATAACGTCATAGCAACAAGAACCGGTTACTGGGCACGACACCTACTGTCCAGCCTTGGAAGAACCCAGTCGAGAGAGTGGCAAGCCCCCACTACCGCTAAAGGAATACACTGCATCTCATTCTGTTCTGTCGCATTGCATTGCTGAGTACGTAAATCTCCGTTTTAGTCTCTATGTTCTGGATGAATCACCCTTAGTCCGGATGACTCATTCAAGCCAACCATCTCACGCCAACGTCCTTCGAAAGGCAGACCTAGCGTGCCCGTCCTACGCGCGGTCTCCTCCCAGCCTATACAGTATACACGCGGCGCGCGCAACGCGCAGTGTCCATTTGGCCCGATGGTATTCGATGGCGGCGATGAGCGATGGTCACCATCGGCCGCGATGGCGATGGTGAGCGATGGTGGCGGCGCGTCTGGGCGCACGTGCTGCCGCGTCCGACACCCCTCTCTGTGATCGATCCCGGCTACCCCAGCGTTTGACGGCGTGATCTGTCTGACGTCGGAGAGCGAGCAGACCCAGGGAGTCGTTAGCCAGTGGGGAGACGGCTGGAGAACGGGGAACGGAGTCCTGCGAGCAGCCCTCGGAGGGAGGCCCGTAAACTGCCCTCATGAGGGGAGCCCGCAACGCAACTACCCTCGCAGACAGGGGCGGCAAATTGTTCTGGCGGGGTGGGGAGCGACAAATTGTCCGACCACAAGGAAAGGTCTTCCAGGGAACGTGAGGTAAATAACCATGTCCGAATAGAAGCATGCCAAGGTTAATTCAATACCTGATATTGGCTCTATACTAACATGCGAGCAGCTTTAGGTGCACACACGGGCCTTCACAATAGCCCGCCACGGCGAAACAGCGTTTTTATCTGCTGTAAACGATCGCCAACAGCCGCTATTCTGTGGTCAGTTTGTGTCAGCTTTTTCGCCTGGTTCGCTGCAGAGGCACGTACCAGCTATGAAGCACCTTGAAGGCCGCTGGACGAGTGGCACCGGGCCGGGGCGGAGGCGGGGCGGGGCCGCCCGACCGGCAGACGGGTCACGGTCGCCGGGTAAGGGGTAGTGTGACGACTGGACAGCCGGTAAGCGTACGTACGTGACAGTGGAGAATCGGTGGTCATGTTCACACAACACTGCAGCGCGTACCAGGCATCATGACTAGCGTGACCGTCACCTAGGTGACCTTTAAGTCTACGTGAACTTGTAGCTTTTCTGTGCTACTGCCATCCTTCTTTCACAGCAAACGCTTAATCTAATTTGTACTGCCCCTCTACCCAAGCCCTCGCCTATCTCTTTCTCCTCTCCCTCTCTCCCGTTGTCAGCTCGAACATGGAAACCGTACCACGCTAAGCCACCTCTCAATCATCCTCCCTCCCCTGCGACAAGGGATTCCTAAATCGTTCACTCGGTCATAGACAACTCTGCGTGACGCACCTGGCATGCGAGTCTGACCGTATAAGGACCCAACAGAATGTATTCGGCAGTACCTGCCGGTACTCACTCACTCTTCAGCAGCAGTCGCAAGTCGGAGATCGTAACTCTGGGATCGTAACTCCTGCTAACTCGCAACGATCGCAGATACGACCGTAACTCGTAGTTACTCACAGAGGTGAGCGGATCACTCCAGCGGGGTGCTTACTCCCGGTGAGAGATGGTCCAGATTCCTCTCCGGGTTAGCACGATCGCACTATCGTTTCACGGTTCGCACTTTCGCTCACGTCTCGGACCGCCCGTCACGGAGCTCAGCAGACAGCCCGGCAAGACGTCAATCAAACACTGCACCGTTCGCCAGCTCGTACTTTCTCACCGACGTCTTTCTCAGCACCACACAGCCTTCGAGCCAAAGTCGTCACACCACCGTAACGTCACGCCGGATCACGTCACACCATGTGACCTGTGAGACACCACCAGGACCTCCTCACAGAGCCAGGTGCGGAGTCGCGCGGCTCGGTTCGACCCACCAGCCGCAGCGCACCCTCGCTCGCGCACCGACAGACGCGGACTGGACCGGTCTCTCCTCGCCGCTCGCGGCGGAGCGGCGCGTCGCCGCCGCTGACCGGCGCCTGACCACGTGACACGCCGGGTAGCGCCGCTGCAGCGTCACGTGACTGACCAGCAGCGGCGGTCACCGGCCGCGGCAAGGTTACGCCACCAAAAGTGTAGCAGGGTCGGCGGCACCCTCGGTCTTCGGAAGGTCGTCACTAACGAGGTGTTTAGGAGCACCGGAACCACTTCGGAATTCAGCACGCCGTGGTGCCGTATTCCAGATTTGGTCCATCTCATGAATTCGGTTTTATCCCGATCCCAGCTGTAAGGATTCCTAGTTCAGACAACGTCCCTAGGGCAACGGACATAAGGTTGTTCACGAGCTACGTCCATTGGCTTTCCAGACTCGTGTAAAGGAATTAGCCTCGATCTAGCGATGTCATTTTCGTGATGCCGCCCAATTTGTTGCTAAGCCCGGGTAAACGACTGTTGGTTTTCAGAATCGTAAACATCATTCAATCCTTGTTGGGGGCGAGATGATGGTATTGATTGGAACAAAGTGGCGTCTCAGGAAAAGACCCCACCCAAAGCTACGGGATTTTAGACAGACAAGATTCTTCATCGCGATGGTTTATAGCAATATCACAAAGGAATGCCATCCGTCATATTTGACGTACAAATGGAATAACAAACATTATTGGAAAGATCGCACATATCAAAAGCGAGTTATAACTTATGTCTTATGGCTATACACTTGAAGAAAACGATGTTCCAGAGTGGGTGGAATGAGTGACATCGGGCCAAATATTTTATGCACAAGGTCTTGTCCCAAAAAGTTGCACGTTGCACCCCCCCCCCCCTTCCCCATCAAGCACACACGTTATGGAACACCCCAGCCAGTCATCCAATCCCTGACCCGTGCTGAAGAAAGTCTCTCTGTCGTCTAATGCATGCAGGCGCTGTACCGAAACACACAAACACAATAACACATTTGTCGGCTTTCCCCGGCCATGGCACCGGTGTCATGAGGTCAAACAGACGTCTCCACCCCCATCATCCGGCCGGGTGGGCGAGATTATGTACGATAGCCGCTTATTCACGACACAAACCACGATTAATGACGATGATTTAACCGGGCGGCGGGGATAAGCATTTCCGGCCATCACATTAGCTTCTATGACTGTGGTCAAAGCATTAGGCCGAGCTGTTCTGTTGTGACTAGTCAACATGTTCGATTTTATTCAATTTTTACTTCAGGTCAATGCTGAGCACGGAAACATTACCGAAATGGACAAAGCGACCACTCAATAAAGTGAAATGGATGGATACGCAGGATAATAGATGACACTTTCCTTCACCCTTCACTTGCGGTGCTTCTCCTCTCAATGCTCATACCACCTTAAGGCTTTCTTGAACCTCTCACACATAACACAGCAGTCAGCACATCACACACATACCCTCGCCGCCTCGCCACTTTAACTCGCTAACCAAGCCCACCCACACCCGTTCCCAAGAAGCAATACCTCACATCACGCCATACCCCCTGAATCCACAGACCATCGTGACCCGCCCCATTGTCACGTCGTGGTCCGACCTGCTAACGTGACGTGACGGCTCCCGTGACGCGTGTGCCACGCCGGGTATCGGTCACCCAATTAGAGCCACCGGTAAAAACGGGTCCGGGTCAGACGCGGGGAGGAGTGCGTCGTGGCGGATCGGGTGACCGGTGCGGAGGTTTTGTTGACGGGGCCAAGGATGCGTGGCTGAAGGCAGGTCACTGGGGCAGGTTGGATGGCGTAGCTGTGACCTGTGAGTGGCGTGCAGGTGACTTGTAAGTGTTGGCTGTATGTTCGAAAATATGTATATGTATTGTTTTGGACTCAGGTATTATCGAGGGCAGCTTCAGGTTTAATATATTCATGCCGAAGAGAACTGGCTAGCCAAGCTGACGTCTGTGTCAACACATCCCAGCTTATCTTATATGACATTGCGCACTTCTTTTCAATGCTGAGGTATGTCCTACACTGCCGCCTGTCCATGTGACAAAATTACCACCCATTTGCATCATTGGCATTCACGACAAGGCACCTCCCGCCACTTAGTAAAACCAACCCATGTCCTGTCGCATCGCTTCAAGTCGCCCATCACTTCTAACCGAGCTCTGGTTGTCATACAGCGCCGTGCGACCATCGACATCCCACTGACGCCCCATTACAAGACGTCTCACCGCTGGAGCGTCCTAGATCGCCGCTACAAGCGACCAGACACACTACACCAACACGCCCTTCACCGGGCCGTCCAGCTTGGCCGCATACTTTCGCGACACCACGAGGACTTCGTCACTAGGCCACCTGCGGGACCTTGCCCACTATCGAACGCTCATCGCAGGGGCGTCGTCACCGTTGGTTGGGTGGCACCCGCGTGTCGACGACCCGTCACGCATCCGTCAGACGCCCGTCAGAGGCCGACAGACGTCAGAAGAGCATCAGACGAGTCCTCACCAAGTCGTCAGCGGTCATCAGCGGGCCGCCTGGCAGGCGCTAAGTGGGTGTCGCGCATCAATCACGGAACCATCAAGACGTCCATCTAGGAGTTTCGGCATCAGGGCAAGTTCTGGGCGGTGTTGACCTGACGAGAGAGCTGGGCTGACCCGGTGGGAAACAAGAGACACCAGGGCGGAGCTCACCAGCCCTCTCAGATCCTCGCGGGCGCTCGAGGGCGCCGCCACACGCGCAGCAGAAGCGATACAATCTCGGCGCGCCGTTGGCAAAAACCGACGCGCGGCACGTGCACTGACGCCCAATGTTGCGGCGGGAGTGGCCGATGCACGCGCTAACGGTGCGACTCTGGAGATCCGACACCCGACCGGCCCGGTGACAAAGGGAGGCGAGGTGACGCAGAGAAGTGCGCGGTAGGTTTGGTGACGAGGGTCGCCGGGTCTTCGAACCTGAAATATGGCCCCAAGGGAAGGTAGGCTATGGATCGGGTTCCTAATTTGACAGCGATTGTGTGTTTGTGTGTCCCAGAGCTAGACTTGCAGTCAAACAACGATACCATGTCGCTGAGTGTTTGCAACAGCTTTATCTAAATAGTCAACATTTACGACTCACTCAAAAGAGCGTCCATTATCGATCTGCAGCGCCCGACGGTGTCTCGCTGCTGGCAGTCACACCTCCACCCAAATACAGGGAGGTCTTACGGGCTGTCCACTCCGAGCTGACACCGAGGCGAGAACAGTCCCCAAACATGGGACTGCGAGGATGGCAGTCAGCCGCGGGACGGGCGCGACTTATGTGAACGGGCGTGTAGTCAATTAATCTAGCAGGCAATAAATATCGGCGTGCTGACACCGACCGTTACTGCACAATGGACCGAGTACTAAACAGGAGAGCATGCGTCACAAGCGGTGACGCACGCGCTAAGTGGGTTCTCAGAACAGAGCTCTGCTGGAAAAATAAGCCTACCTGACTACTATAAAAAATAGTCCTAGCTTCATGGGTTGAGGTCAAGGACGCAGAAATCGATGTCAGAAATTAAATGTCGACTTCTCAGATTTAAATTTACACATCAAGCATGATATTGGGAGGAAGCAACAGCTTTTGAACGATTTTATTCATGAGCCACCTGGCTTCAGATTGGCTGAAAAAAAAGATCGAAAGGTAGATTAGTGTTCCTGTTCATGAACTTAAATCCAAGACAACTTGCCGTGTACCGACGCAGGAGACTTGAAACAAAATCTGAGATCCTTCACACGGTCTAACAAAAAGGACTGAATTTCACAAGCATTAGCTGGGCGAAATCTATCGCTCAAGTAAATGTGTCAGTTTTGTAGAGGCGGCGTCATCAGTCAGCTAACTACCAACTGGCACCACAGTTAGGCTGCTGCGAATGGCCCACTTAGCTGTGTTCGTTAGGCCTGTTTCGAAGCGCCACTATGCAATAAATCATTGAGTTTAAGCGTCGCAGGTTGAATTAAACTAGCACAACCCACTTCGATGGCCATCCATCTCGTCAAAATATCGATCAAGTGAATGTGTCGATTTTGTGGAAGCGGCATCGTCTGCTATCTGACGGCCCAAATCACGGCATATGTCAGGCCGTCACCTGACGCGACATGTGCGTTTGGATGACGTATGATGTCATTCTACTGATGTGCCGGGAGCTTTGATGCAGGCCACCATAAACTGATCTAAGGATAACTATAAAGAATGGGCTTTGATGGGATAAAAAGTGAGCTGAAAAGGAAATCTGTTTCACGATAACTGGTACAATGATGATTAGATCCATGAAAGATAAGGTCTGGAACCAACTCTTGTACCAAGGCAAGATTGTGATATGAAATTCGACAAAAATGTTAACTGCCTAGGAAGGCATAACAGAAAGGCTATGGTTGAATGAAATGTTTCCAGAGAAGTTTCTTATTGCCGGAAAACAAAAGGTCACTTCTTCGAAGTGGTACAGAAGCTACCCCTCCCCAATATCATTCCTTGTTTTACTTTCCAAAGATGCGCTGTCTGCACCGATATGCAACAGCAGTGCAACCAGCATTAGAGCTAAAAAATATGAAAGCATTGTTCCATCCTGAATCCTTTTGTAAAACAGAACACTGCTGGTCCTTTGTGAAGGAGAAAGTCTGATTAACATCGCATCGTTTGATGAAAAGGATGAGCACCAAACGCCAATCATTACGATTCCCAGCCCGTCAATCAATTTAACAAGACGCACGCCTCTCGAATGCAGGCCGCCTATTGAGCGAAACGCGTGGCCAGTCAATCCAAGCATTTCATCACACTCGTCGCTGGCACGTTCCAATGTTTCATCGGCAAAAGATGAACACCTTGAGCTTACCGGTCTGTCCGGGTGTCGTAAATCCACTCATCCAGAAACATGACAAATGTGAAAACGGCTCGACCGTCAGCTGAACACACAGACGGTAAAGTATCCGGCAAGAGAAGCTACAGCTTTAGTTGACTTTCCACCTAAAGCGTATCTATCACTGTTTCGAAACGGGCTTATGTGTAATTAGAACCCGGAGGAATAGGTCTCTAAAATATCCAGCAAAAACATCGACTAAAACTGCGTTTAACAGTGAGCCTAAACGCGCTGAAACGAGTGCAACGCTCTGACGCCTTGTCCTCCGAACATCCCCGCTCAGTTTGACACTGCCCCTTCCACCCCTCCCTCTCCCGCGTCCCTGACAGCCGCCAACTGTCACGGATCCGTTGCAGGCCACCCGACATCGCCCTGTGACAGGTGGGGCGGTCACACCGGGGGCTGTCAGACGTGCAGGAGATTATCCGACCCCGCACTGACAACAAAGAGCACGAGTGAGACTCGGGCTCGGCCGCACCGGGGAGTGCCCCCGGACAGAATGGCAGCCGCGAGGACAGAGAGATCCGCACAGATCCGCACGCAGTACGAAGAAACCTCGTCAGGACGGAGTACGGTGCTTGCAGGGTTTCAGTTCAGCAGGGGTCGTGATTCTGGCTTTAGGTTGTGATGGCAGTACTTTGTGAAGAACATGTTGCAGCTATGCATAATCTGGAGTCCTGTCACCACTTTGTCCGGATCAGTCGATTACGCTGTAAGAACACTGCAGAAGAACAAAAGTTGATCCATCAAAAGCAGCAAAACCGTTGAAAACCTACTCCATCTGTTACTCGTAGTTTCCAAAAATAGGATATTGCCAAACGATACGGCACGAACGATGCATAAAATCCCACCAAGAGCACCAACACTACTGGCATCGCGCCAGGCTTCAGGTGTACTCACTCTACCGCAAAACAGCAACCAGCGAACATCCCAGCCGTCAACGGGCTGAGGAAACACCACAGCTGCACCGAGTCGCGACGGATAGACGCCGGTAGCAGCGATCGGCCTCGCAACGGCGCTGCTGGGCATTGCAGGGCACCCAAACACACTGAAAGTGGACTCATCTATCTGTCCGCATGTTGGTCCATCCAGCTTGCGGGGCTCATATAGCTTTCCTGACAGCCCAATGTCATTGACATCACCACAGCAATGACATCATGATACAGCGGTCAACTTTCGTTCTCACCGTTCCCAGAAAACCTAACGTGGTTCTTCCTCAATTCTCATTTACCTCACTCCTTCATGGACTGCTTATCACTCGCCGTAGTTCCAACTCCACCCCAGGTGCCGGGGAGGGCCGTATGTGGAATTTCCGGAGTGTGTCACGTCCAGGAACTGACTGGGAGGGTGGAGGACTACACAGGTGACAGTAACGGGTGGCGGGTCCGAGGGGAGGAGGAGGGGTAACCCAGACGGTATGTCAGAGATGACATTCCCGCCCAGCCGTGTAACGAAGTGTGGTGTCTTAGACAGAACGAGAAATGAGCTCATGGCGATGGCATGTGGACATCAAGTGGATAGATAAGGCAAGCTTGTTACGAAGATTTTATCAAAACAAAAGAATACACTTTAGAAAGACAAGCTAGGAAACACCTATAAATACATTTTGTGCACGTGAAACTAAAAAATAGTAGCCATTTGACTATTTAGCCAGAAGTGAAATCACGAATAACAGCACAGGTGAACGCCCCTGCGAAAGACCTTCCTTGAGAGAACTGTCTCTCGTTGGACAGCGGCCACTCCTCCCTACCTCAGAAAAGAGCCGAGACCCTGCCAGGCGGGTAGGTAGGTGAGGAGGTGGGACAGGACGGGAAAAGTTGCAGCCGAGCGGAAGACCGCGAACCGTTGGGCGGTGCGGGTGAGGAAAACCGGCCCACCTGGAACCGGTCACAGGTGGGGGATTCGCATACCCGGCGACCCGCACACAGACAAAGCACCGAGCTCAGACGTGAGGGGTGTATCATAGGGACACGAGCCGTACACTGGCCTGGCTCGGTGAGGACTGAAACAGAACGTATCACTAGCCTGGCACGCTGAGAACTGGGGTCAGTGCGTCGGCACAACGCCGCACCCAACGTCAGACATCAGAGGAATGTCAAGGAAGCGACTGATGTTCGCTGGTATGCACACCACACCTAACGTCAGACCTTAGAGGAGCTTCAAACGCAGAGCGACTGACGTTCACCGAGGTACTCACACCTAACGTCAGACGTCAGCAGGACATCAGCACAGCGGCGACTGACGTTCACCGGTGTACTATGTAGATCGCCAGTGTGGGCGCGTCTCGTCAATAGTCTGGTCTCATAGAACGGCGCCTTCGTGGCACCAAAACGGGCGTGTTGAACATGGAGTCCCAATCACGGAGAATCCGTAAGCAGCCGAGTCGCTCAATTTGGACACCCGATGACCCATTTTGAATGTACCGCGGTGTGGCTTTTAGCATATCGCGCTGGAGAGACTCAGCGTGGCATAAGAAGTTGCCACTCGAGTAGGCAATAAATAGCATCATATTACCGAGTACTGAACACCCACCCCAGGTGAGAAACTAAGCAAGATCTTGCAAGGTGTGTCATCCCAGCCACCTAAAATCCCACGCCTTATTCCTCCATGTCATCCAGCACCTTGCCTTCCCTCATCACCGCCTGTCACCACCACATATCGAGGCACCACGTCGCGCTACGGCTTGCCGCATTTACGGCTAGGCACAGCTCCATGTAATTACTGGGCCTGATAGGACCGAGGTACACAGACAGACACGCCGCGGTTGACGGCGCAAACAGGACACAGTACGCATAATGGCGCAGCGTGTGTACCGCCGGCCCATGACATTACGGGACGAGACTATAGGATGGCTCAGGGGTTGTAAATTGTGAGCAATGTTTGTTGTTGTGACGTCAGCGACGAAAGACGAAAGGTTCTTTTTGCGCTGAAGTGTTGCTTTCAGACATCCTTCGTCATAAATAAAATACTTTTCACACATATATGTTTAGACTTCAAACCTTGGCAGTTAGTAACAAGGCTAAAATAATAGTCAAAACGATGATGAGCAGCCAGCTTGTATTGTATAGTGCTTGACATGAGACAAAGAAGAGGTCATGTCGAACACAGAAGCAAGAACTGCAAGTCACCGCACTCAACATCAACAATGCAACCGATCCTGTTGCATGTGAGTCAATCGGACAACTCGCGACTGGGAACCCCGGGATCGTCGACAGGTACACAGTGCGGAGGGTCGATCTGAAAGCAGCCACTGATGACCCGCTCACCACTTCGTGGCACTGAAAATCAGTTCTGGCAGCAGGTCCACCCCAAAACACGCCCGATATGTCCTGCCTTTGACGACACCAAACTCGGCTCACGCCCGCAGATCTCCTCACGACTCGGCCAGACGTGATCCATCACGAGTGGCGCCGACCGCCTATCTGGCGCGTGCGAGACGCTGCACCCAGCGCCGGGCGAAACATGCATGCATGTTTGCCCGATGTTGATATGTATCCCTCCGGTTGGTACACAAGTCACTCTCGGGCAGAAGCGGACAAAGTGAGTGTGTCATCGTCGCTACTGGTCGTGGCGCGGCCTACACAGCCTGGCACGAGATGGTCCGAGGAGTGCTGAGTGGTTTTACAGCGGGAAACTCCGACTGCGACAGGAATGTCGGGATGCGGCCAGGGAGGTTTCTCGATCAAACGTTCGAGGAAGTGTATCACGTGGACGCAAACCCTCCGGGACGGAGACAAAGAGGTAGCGATTAGCATTCAGCGCGCCACGAAGTCGTGGCCAAGGCGCGGTTTGAAACAAGAATCTGGTCGCCTTCGATTGTTGGAAGGCAGGATTAATCGTTGCTGGGTGTTCATGTTTCCAGTTGGGTGGGAGATCAGAACTAGGGTCATATATTAGGCCGCCTGACGTTTTCTAATTAGGTTTGCAATAAAACGGTTGGACTCAACACAATCGTTCTCCAAATGTGGTATATCAGGTCCACTATAACAAAGAGATTCAGGGTTTTCCATAGCAGCAGCACTATGTAAGAAACACATCAATTTCGTAACTAATACCACCATATACCTTGACATATGTGAGAGTGTTTTAAATCGCAAACGCAACCCACATCGACCCCAACTACCCCTACGTACGATCCACCTCAAATAGACTCCAAACCTCCTGCGCTTGCTCCTTATTTCATATTCCCATGCCTACCATTCACTGCGGGCAGGCTGGAGACCTCCAGGACACAGACCCTCGCCATCATACCTCCGCCTCAGGGGCCGCAGCTCAGAGCGGCAGCCCGTGGTCAGCGTGAGCCGCGTGGGAGACTCCGCCATTAGAGCGGCACAAAAGTGGCGCCGTGCGCCGCCGGCGCGCCACTACTGCCGCGTCGCGACGGTCGTGACGAGGCGCCGGCGGTGGCGGTGACCTCTCCCGTGACACCGGTCACCATACACTGTGAGGAGGAGGCCCGGGTGGGAGGGAGGGACGGAAGTCGTGATGGAAGGGGAAGGTCATGGAAAGCTGATATGCATAGGCACCAGCCGTATGATATCACCTACACTTCCACAGAATATCGCTGCAGTTTTGGCTTAACATTTGTTAGCATTAAAAGCCGTTTTCTATCGCTTGTTCACAAGATGCCCTAGCTTCCGTTCCAGAAAAACAACGCTCCAACAATTTGTCAAGCTAAAAGCTAACCAGTCCCAGAAGAGGGTCAATGCCAAACGACGCATTAGTCGCGGCAGATCCTATTTACGTCACAAACATCACAACAAAGCACCATCACCAGAGCTGTTTGGAAACCCTCAGGCCTCCACCACGCGAGTCGGGCATGCCAGCCGGACCCGGGCCTCAAACCTAGAAGGGCCTCAGGCACAGACCGTCCCGGTACCTTCCCATAGCCGGCTGAGAGTTGGTCTCTACAAATACACAGTGGGGCGTGGCGCCTGTCTCGGAGCGGCACCTCTAACGGTGACCCAAGCAGTGGGTAATCGGGTTCGGAATCCATATACCGTGGGCGACGCAGACGTCTACTACTGAGGTATCGGAGATCGTCGAGGTATGAGATAAGCATGTGTTCTGTGGAGCATCGTGCGAACACAGGCTCGGAGTATATGCTCAGAGGGCAGACACCAGGGGATACAGCTGCCCACCAGCTCGTTGACTGCATACTACAGCCAGTGAGCTCACCACCAGTCAACCGAATCTCAGGATGGTATCACTTTATAGTTGATTAGCGTAATTGCCCCATACTTTAACCGCTCCGTTGAGTTTAATTGTGCCGCAATGACTTGCCCGGTATTGCACGGGGCCCAAACCACAGCCGTTGGAACAGGTACAAATGTTCTACTCATGCTCATCCGGCTCTTCGGGCACGTTTTCATCAGTCAAACTTAAAGTCAACGGGTAATTTGGTATAATAGCATGGATCGTAAATGCCCGTCCAGAACTTCCAAAACTCAAAACTTTGTCACCAATCAGACACAATTACTATTCCAAGAAGCAAACTGAAAAGCTAGAGCAGTCTCAATCGTACCAGCAGCTGCCCCAGCCCATCCACTACACTCCCCCTCCCACGTCCGCCAGAGAGGGAACAGACAGGCCACCCACATATATGTGCAACCGGACCCACGAGGCCGGTCCGGCGGCCCGCCGCCCGTGTTTATTTGCAGCGCCCGTTCATAATGATGATGTCCTTCTTCCCAGTGTCACTCCTGGAAGGCCAACCCGCTCATCAGACACGACAGATTGCAACTCAGATTGAGGGCGGGTGAGAGCTGGATCCGAGATGGAGGAATGATTGTGTTCGTGTGTGGGTAGGAGTGCAATGCAGCGGCAAGGTTGCATAGGGTGAAATAGGTGACTTAACTTGACCTATAATCATGTTTCACTGCATGAAAAAATGAAATTAACGTTATCTCTTTCCACACCGCGCAAAGAGAAAAAGGTGGCATTGTTTCTTCATGCAGTCTTCTCACGAATTCATGGCTAGACTTCACTAAATTTTGAATTAAAACGTGAGCATCCATGATTCTATGGCAAGCTACACGTAGCTTTATCGCTCGCCACCGCCGTCCGACGGCCCATGGTACCGTTTCACACCCGCACCCGCCGAGGGCCGACGGAGCAGGTCGGCGCCACGCGCCGCCTGTCGCCGACAGCAGCCGACGTCTAACAAATGGACGCGACGCACAGTGGGCGCGCAGATGGGCGCACAGTGACGCGATCGGCCAATTAGCCGGCCAAATTAGGGTTAATGACGCCGGCCGACCGACGCAGACCGTTCGGTTCTGTTCGTTACGCCGAGGCGGGAGCTGTGCGTTAGCCGGAACCGTCGGTTCCGGCGTCAGCGGTCAGTGGTACATGGGCAACGCCGACGGAGCCGATGGCAGCGCTATGGTGTGTGAAGGCTTTCCATTGATAAGTTGATTGCTGAACATTTTGAACTGACCGTATGCCACGTTCTGTGAGTGACTTCAGGTGATTTTAGTCCTTTCTGGCAACGTAGAACTATTGCTGAGATCCAATAGTTCATCCCTATTATCAGTAGACGACTGGACAATAAAAATGACAAAGACGTCTTTAAAACTTCCCACGCCAAACAGGATACTCGTAATAAGTTATACATACTCGTAATACAGCCTACCACACTTCAAATCGAATTGCTCGATTCCAGATGGCATCGGCACTTCGTGACTCCCTTGTCACGCTACTACTGGTTGCAAATTTACCCAACCTTGACGCCAAGAGCATTTAAATACGATTCCTAATTAACGTCGCGTGCTAATGAAGGGAGGATTCAATGCAGAAAGGGCGATTTGCACGTGTGCAATATGCATTATCTGGGATCCGCCCCGAGACTAACCGGTCCTTTCGATGCCGACAGACGGGCTGAAGGAGAGATGAAGAACAGCACCCCATGGACCGTGGGTGTCGCTGACGAGCCGCAGGGACGGCGTACACCATTTCGGAGCGGCGCCGCGCCATTTCAGAGCGCCGGCGCGCCATTACTGCCGCTGATGTGAGCAGGATAGTGAGATAGATAGCCGCTCCCAAGGACGAACGGGAGAACCAAGGGGACGGGGAAGAAGAGAAGCGAAAGGAAGGAATGCGGGCCGGAGAGACGGTAAAACGGACGCAGCTGGTGGAGTTTATACCAAAAGCGACACCTTCAACAACTCGCGGCATGTCGGTGTTCAATTTCATCGAGCCCGATTCGAGAAAAACGCTAGACTGCTGACTGCTGCACAAAGGTCCACTGTCGGGGAGCATTCCGGTCTAGGGGTAAGATACTTGCCTCTAGATTCGGCCATCCGGGTTCGATTCCCGGGCAATGCACGTGGCATTGCCGCTATCTGACCGCTTGGAACAGCGTGAGAGTTACGGTTAGCACCTTGGTCCACTGGATGTGGTGCTTAACCCAAACCAACCAAAGGTCCACTGTCCAGTGTCCATGGTTGTCTACCATGTTCAGCTGCGAGCTATCAAATGGCAGAAACACGGAAGGCAAAGCCATGAACACGTCGGAAATACCAAGTGCCATTCTACCCGACTGAAAAGCAGGTAACTCGTGCCCAGGAAATACCTCAGCAGCCAGCAATTGACAGCAGAATCCTTGCAGCAGTGTCTCCTAGTAGCGTCATTTATAGCCTGCACGTCAATATAAGCAGGCGGACGCTGTTTGAAGGTTTTTTTACCCAGTAAACGATGTCCGTTAGCCTATTGACAAATGTCTGAAAGCTCAATGATGGTCGCGCTGACCATTGACCAGAGTCTGCCACTGCTATTACCACCCCAGTCGCCCTCGCCCCCTAAAGTTGCCTTCGCCACGACGTGCTTGGTTGCCTTCAACAAAGAGCACGACCGAAAAAGTCCCATTCGAGCCGCCAGAAAAAGCCGGTGGGCAAAGCAATCAGTGGACGCAGCCGTCCGGCGCTAATTGAAATCAAATACCGAACGGGCGACGAGCGACGGCGTCAAACTGGGGACGGGGTGCCGCAAGGCACGAGAGGGTTACCCCTTCTCCTGAGGCATTTCTCCCTGTCCTAGCGACCTCACACGGACAAAAACGAAACAGGTGCCGGCCTTGGGACCCTCTCTGTCCCAGCAGAGTCATGGGGCAGACGGTGTCCCACCCTCAGACGCTCCTCCGCCCTCGCTACACGGGTGGAGACTTCCGGAGGCGGGTCGCGATGTTGTGATGTACCGAGATGGGAGGCACTCCGCCGGCCGCCGGGCCGCCCCTCTGTGCCGGGGCGTTGGCCGACGCCGGCCGATTCATGGGCCCACCCGGGGGTCCCCGCCGGCCGCCCGCCGAGCCACTTCATGATCTACGGCAGATGGGTATCGCCGGGGGTGTTCGGAAGGTGAGCGGGGTTCGCTCGTGGTCCTGTCAGGAGCCCATAGCACAGCCTCTTACTTTAAAACTAATGGGCGGTTTGGACAGAAGAGATAGTTCTATTAAGTGTCCATCTCGGTGTGAATACCTCATCTTTGCAAAAAAGGAATCCATAAATGGTCGCATCCAAAACTGAGCCATTTAAACGGTTGTCTATCATGATACGCCTGTCGGATTCCGGAACGCGAATCAAAATGCCTGTCTGACAACCGTTCTCCTTAACTGCGGTTAAATTACAATATATTGTAGAAAAAAACGCATCACCTGTTAATTAAAAGGTCAGCCAAGCTTATGAATAAAGCTGTTGGGACCACTGTGGAAAGAATGTGAACTAATTATAGTCTCCAGCATGCCGAATACGTGACGCTATGTTCGGTTCACAAACTCCAAGAATCGCGAACAGGCTGACATCTATTGGTGACCATGTGAACGATCTTTGTCATGGGGACACAAATGTCACCTGTCGTCAATAGAACCAGTTATTAGTTCATCAAATACCTATTACCTTGATCCCAGGTCGCCAGGAAAGTCACGTGTCGGGTAAATATACGCTGTCATCGTCGGCCTAATTATTTCGTGTGCTTCCGCTACGCAACAGTTTGGCCTTCATTGTCACCAACTCTTCCCTAGACGTAACATTAAATCTCCGGGTCTTCATGCCCCAGCTACTTAGCCCCCCCCCCCTCCCCAGCTGTTCATCCCTCCAGCTGTTCGAAATCCCCACCTACCCCAGCTCGGAACACCGGACCGCCACCACCCGCTCCGGGATCGATCACACATCGGTCGACCCAGACTGGCCGGGGTTCGGGGTCAAACACCTCCCCGGTGTCGGCAGACCCGGTGCCCCACAAAGACAGAGGGCGGCCTCTGGAGTCACCAAAACACAAGGACGACAGGGCAGCGAGCGACAACTGAGTAACATTTTGCCAAGTTCGCTATCGTTCATGCTCGTCATATGCATCGGTGACTACATATTCGGAATTGTGCAGCAGAATGGTACGGCTAGCACCCAGAATAAATCTGACTCAAATCTGCAAATACCTGTCAAACACTGAGAACGCATTTCCATAGCCAAACAAACGCAACAAAGGCCATTCACCGGGGCACAATCGCCACCCCTCCACTCCCTCTCTCCCCAGCCTTCCCGTTACCCACATCCGCTGCAGCGCATGCCTAACCCCATTAGCCATTGGAATACCATCCGACGTAGCGGCGGCGGGCGGCTGGGCAAACGGCACGAGGCGGGCAACGGACGGCGGAAAGGCGGACGGCAGGTGGACGAGCGGGCTCGGCGCGATCGCGGCTCCGCGGTGCCAGGACACGCACATCGCCCGACGGTATCGCCGTCCCGTCTACAGCTCGACTGATAACATCGGCGCCAGAGGGTCGACGGCACTGGCCGAGATGTGGTTTCGTGGCCGGTGTGAGCCGGTTCAGATGTGGTGTAGTCGTTTGCGTTGTGGGTGTAGAGTTGGGGAGTTTGGCGTTGTGTAACCTTTTCCTGATGGGATGAGCGATGTCGTACAATGTCATAACTAAGAGGGATATTACTTAAGAGCCGGCACCTCAGATTTGCAACTGTTACGACGGATTAGTTCAAAGTGATAGGGATCGATTTATGCAGCGAACGTCTATCCATACGGTCATCGTCCAAGCCATCCCGCTATCAAATGCAGCCCAAGACTTCCAGTCGAGAACTGAGTGACAGCAAAGGACAGCATCGGTGAGGCATGAAAGGGTCCAGACTCGTCTTCTCCCTCTCAGTCTCTCACCAGACCCTATGCGTGTCAGTGTCAACCCGTCGAGCCAGGGTGTGGGTGACGCAACAATATCGTGCGTCCCTTCGTGACACCCTCAGTGGGCGGTTGAAGCGTCACAATGTGACGGTACGGCTGCGTGACACCTAGCAGACTGCAGCCAGAGTGGAGCGGAGAGTGGAGAGAGAAGGTTAGCCTTGTGAAAAGGCAGAAGAGAGAGAGAGAGAGAGAGAGAGAGAGAGAGAGAGAGAGAGAGAGAGAGTGTGTGAGAGAGAGAGAGAGAGAGAGAGAGAGAGAGAGAGAGAGAGAGAGAGAGAGAGAGAGAGAGAGAGAGAGAGAGAGAGAGAGAGAGAGAGAAGACGTGTATCAAATCTGAAAGGAGAAAATGAAAGAGAAGTGATATGAAGTAAGATAGCAAGACAAAAGGCAATTGAGATCAGCAGTAAAGATGAAGACGACTTTGTAGCAAGCTAAATGGACGTTTGACACCAAAAGAGTGGCCACAGAAAAGATAAAGAAATAGAGAGTGGAGAATGGCAGAGAGAAAGAAGTAGAGAAACTCTGAGCGCCGAGTCGGAAACAGGGGAACAGTTGATCACTGAAACCGGTGAGAAGAATAAAAAATGTTCCGAAATTTTGCATTGACCGGGAGCAGCTCCAACGACGAGCGAGGAAATCGGACCCTAAAATGCACCTCTAGCATGGTTCACCGCTGCATCCCGGCCCGGTCTCCGTCCAAACGGGTGAGCGGCACGGCCGGTATCGGTCGTCGGCCTCTAGCTATCGTCCAGCAGTCGAGCACCCACCAGCTGTGACCAAAACAGGGAGGAAAGGTGCGCCCCAGACCAGCTCGGGCTCGGTGGAAGAAAGGAGGGCCAGTCATCGACCCTTGCAAAATCTTAGAGGCTCAGACATTTATTGTTTAGGGTAGGCATGACAAGCATGTGAAACCTTTTGGAGCAGGCAGTTTTGCCATTTAAATGTTATCTACCAGACATATCACCCGGTTGCAGCGATACAGCAGTCCCGGAATGGTGGCACTACTTCCTGAAAAGTGGCGTAAACAACAGCTAAATGTCCGTTTGCCCGCCCTGCTTTCCACTATATCCTCACTAAGCTTGCCCTGCATGTAAAAGCCACCAGAGACGACACAGTTCGAAACGATGGCAAACATAATATCAATCGACTGCAGCATATCACTAGAGTCATCACATTCCAACAAGGCACGCCCCTTCAAGAGTCGTAAACGAGCTTCCTCTTTTAGCCGCTCACGGCATCAAGCAACGAACGTGAATGACTTCCGATGGCTCTACTGACTTCGTAGAAACGTCTTGATTTGCGATGCGGTTGTTATACAGGCTGGAGTGCTTAAAGTTCCGGGAATTCATTTCCATGTTGTATGGGTTTCGTCTACCGCGGAAAGATGTCATTCACTGATACATATGGTGTATAAAAATGTCATGCTTCGGCTCCTTTCTGCCAATTCAGACAGGCGAATAATAAGATATCTTCATAATTATATGCCTGTCATCCTCAGGTCTAAATACGGAGATCGATTATGGTAAACTATGCACGAGTGACTTTGAGCGACGTCGATCAAGACACTTTTTGTGAGGCAGTTCTCCCCAAATTCGAACAGCCATCTTTGTTTTCTTTTAAACGAAATTGTTGCCTCTAGGTTAGAGACCCGCTGAAAAAGTCGGCCTAAATAGGAAATATAACACGGACGCTGGGATCAAAACAGCAGATGCAGCGCATCACCTTACATTTGCCGCAAGAGGAGGGTATCGTAAAATTTGATGAGCATAAACTTGTTCTGATTAGACATTCCGCTCCACGATGCAAGACTACTTATCCAGCAAGGAGATATGAAATATGTTCTTGTCAAAGTCTGCAAGATAGCGACTGCAGACCGTCGCGCGGCGGATCAGAATAATGCATTAACAACCGGCTCTGACAATTTGTCTCCAACGCTAGATAAACAATAAAACAAGTATGCTAATGCGAACAGGTAGTTACCAAACTACAAACGCCCTGTATTGACAAATTAACATTGATAAGGACACGACAAAATTATGCGAGTGATTGAGGATATCTTAACTGAGCGCGATCAAACAGATTGAAAAGTCCCAAAGGCGCGCTAGCTCAGTCGATGGCAGGCCACAGTGCTATCCCCGTCGCACAAGCAAGCGCCATCCTTCGCGGACATATCTGCACTCAAAATAGGTACTCAAAAGAAGTGAAACTTTCCACTAAGTGACCACTTGATACTGATTCATCAAGACGACATTCGTCCAGATTCTACCGGTTTGAGCTCACCTGAGCTGAAAACCGCCGGCACTCGGGCCTTTATAATCACCTCTGCGGCAGAGTATAACAACCTCTGAGATACAGGCAGGTTCCTCACACCCCGAGCGTGAATCGCGTGATCAATTACATCATTTTGTGACGTCATATAAATGAGGTTGACTCCTGAGAAGATTCTGAGAAGCACGGAATATCTCCGCCATAATACTTTCGTAAATTATTTGATATCCCATAATACTTTCGTAAATTATTTGATATCATATCAGTGGAAAAGGAGAGAAAGACCCAAACTAATAATCAGTATATCCTGTCCGTAAGTGATGCACTTCATGAGATCATTTGAGACATGACGTCATGATGACGATCTACCACTCCTCTCCGTCTGATGCGCTGACGATGCGGTAGCCTTGTTGTGGCACTAACAAACGACACTGGCCGGGGCACTGGGTGCGGCCGGGTGCAACACGGCACACTGGGTGCAGCGGGTGCACGGTTAGCCGTCCTCCTCACCCCACACATCACGTGAGGGAAATATCACCGGCACCAATGACATGGGAGCGTCCCTATCGCTACATCACGCGCCGTAAAAGTGTTCACTTCAACATTAGCGAGATCAAGAGCGGTGGTGTCTATGCCATTTACACCCGTTTCTCTCTAAGTACAGCAGTAGCCTGGCAGCGGTTCGTATGAACAGGGCCGGTTTAATGTCGTACATCTATGGAGAATGAGAAATGGGCGGTGTTCCCGTATCAGATTGAAGATCCACGACAGCCAATGAGCTTTGCCGTAACGAGTATCCAACAGAACCAGAAGGCACCGGTTTGTATGTACACTCTTTAGAAGGGAGAGGTTGGGCAAGAAGCTTGCAAATTGAACACTACCCGACGCAGAATTCACAGATCTCATCAGGCCTAGGAATGTTGGGGACAGGTTGTAATTTCAACACAGTGCGTTATTCGTACGCAGACTTGGTATGCATTTTGGTCGGCCCTGGCCAAAGTTGGAGGAAATCTGGGAATCGAGCACGCCTATCAGTGTGTCAGTGTCACCTGGCGTGCTACCAAATTTGGTAGCCGGCCACTCACAGCCACTGACAATGCCGTGACGAGAATTGAAATATTAATAGCTGCGTGGCACGACAGTGCGACTGACACGATCAGATTCGATCCACCGTAACACTTACCGACAGGGAAGCACGTTAATTGCGGGATGACACCGCGTCGCATTGGTGTACTCACCTGTAACAGAGAGAAAGACAACGGTTAGTGTGATCAAAACAATGAAAAACGGCACGCACATCACATTTCAGAGTATTAAACCAAACAACGGTGTCACATATCTCTTGAACAGATTACGTCAAATTAACACGGTGTTTTTTTCAGAAGCATCAGTTACAGATTGTGAACATGGGAGCAGGTCCCCCGTACATCACTCTTCATACGTCACACCAATCACTTCACATAGCATCAGCCACATCGCAAAAACACAACAACGCACAACGTCACAGAGCACAAGAGCCCGACAGTTCCACAACAGAGGCTCGGATCACCTGTGTCACACCACCGCAAAAAAACGACCCCGGTTTCAGCAAAAAGTGGTCATCCAATCTGCATCTGTGCTAAAACGGTTGAGGCAGGTGACGACCTTACGACTGTCAATAAACCTGAATCAATAACTCTACGCTCTCTGACTCGTCGAGATGAGTCTTTAGGAGTCGTCTAAGCACCCTGCAGCGTTCTTTCATCGAGGTACTGAGTTCATGGCTTTGGTCCTCGCTCGATTCCATTCGAGTCTGACCCTACCCATCCACATGATGAAGGTTGCTCATCAGCGCTACGTTTCAATCGGCTCTGCCCGGTCATTGTTGAGAGCTTCATTATCTATTCAGTCTGGTCTGAGCTCGGCAACAGGGCCGGGTCAGCGGGGCCAGACCAGGGTGACCGTCGAGGTCAGCACAGGAAGACCTGCACACAGGGGGTGTTGTGTGGTGGTGAGGGTAGGCAGGGGGTGATAGCCCGGTGTGAGCAGCCACCCGAACTCAAATACACGGAGTGGTACTGATGCCTCAGCACAAACAGGCATCTGGGCATTTGTTCGTCCCTGCTATCGTATCAACCACCAAAGTCAGTGACCACATTAACCAAAGAATGTTTAGACAAAAAGGATATCAAGAGCATTTGCAACAAATGTTGTGTAATACGAATGACGTAAATTCAACCTCATTAGAGTCAAGCAAAACCCTTCAAAACAGATAACTCGTAGCTTCGTTAGTGCCATTTCAACCCCATATATTCGTTTCGTATAAACTGTCAGGACCCTCCGCAGAGGCTAAACAGACCATAATTTCGTCACACGCACAGACACCCGCGTAGAGTCTGCGTGTGCTGTCCATCTTCAGCCTGTCAGAGTGACAGAATAACGATGGTATTGCAGCCGAGCGAAATTAATAAACACTTCCTCCGTCGAGTGACTGGAGAATATCGCATTCCCGGAGGTGTCTGAAAGTTGACATTCGTGTGGTTTTTTTCATTCAATTCGTATGGTTTGAATGGGAGGAGTGATGTGATCAAAACCAGGCCCAATCTGTTGAAACTTTCGACATCGCAGTTTACTCTCAAAGTGGCAGACGCGCTAACCTAAGGTCGCAAGGTAACAAAGGAAAAGACCTTGACGTTGAACCCGACGTTCATGACAAAGTTGACCTCAGGAAAGTCGAAGCTGACAGTTGTCGAAGCTGACCTAGCTCACCAGAGGTGACCCGGACAGTTGACCCGGATAGCTACTTTACCCGGACACGGGGCGGGGTCTTGAGACACAGACTGACGCGAGAAGCCACTCGCCACGAGCCGGACAAACAAGACAAGTCGAGGGCGCGTCCGGACACCTGTCACAGCCAATTACGATCGAGTGAGACACCGCCGGACAGACGTGGGGGTGAGGGGGGAGGGGGAGAGAGATGAGAGATAGGCGGCAGGTCCCGGACACTCGGATAAACACAGTCAGATGGACGCAGTGGGGAGAAGAGCAGGGTGGTAGAGAAGAGACGCGAGTGGAAGATAAGGTGAAAAACGGAAAAGGACAGGAAGGGACAGAATGGGATTTCAGGAAAGGGAGGGTCACCAGGATGAGATTAGGATTAAAGGAATGAATGGATGTATGATGGTATGAGTTTACCGACACCTCGGCGACAAAGGCCATTTGGCACTAAAGGTCCCGGCTATGAATGGATGAATGAATGAAATAATATGAATGTAATAAAATAAGGGGTCCAACATCCAAATTCCGTCCAGCGGTCGCTTTTACCCAGAACAATGTTTTGATTCAAAATGAAAATACCATCTCTTACAGGTCACTGCTCAGCACGGGACCGTTTCCGAGTCGCAGCGCTCTTCGATCGTTCTAGTCCCGTCTCACTACGCTGTGAAACAGAACGGATCCCAGCGCCGCCGACGCTCATAAGCCACCGTCACTGACGCGATGTGCCTTTGGACAGTCCAATATCGCTCGCCCGGTCACCGCCCCGGCGACTGGTGCAGCTCTCCGTCGAGAGGTCGCGGGTCGCCCTCCGAATATGACGCCCCTCAGCTGAGCGGACGAGCAGTTACTGTCAACATTCACATCCGGCACCCGATTAACTGAACATGCGCACCGATTAGCTGAACATGTGTCCACATAAGTTACCCGGTCTACTTATTCCATCGATCGGGTCAGGAAGTCTGACGCAATTGGAGGGAGATTTCCACTCAGCGAGTCGGTTAGTGACTACAAATCGCCAGACATTCGACCTGCCAAAAGCTCTGGACTGTCGCAGAGCTGCGGCAGCGCTTACACTAAATCAGGTGCGCTATGGCACACCGCTGGTCTTTCTGGGAATACCGTCCTCGGCAAAGCCTCCTGCATTGCCGACGGTGTAACTGTCGTCAAGCGACATTCCACCAAATACTGAGCGTTACGTCCCCCTCTGACAGCAACTCGAAAAGCCGGCGTGACAGCGCGCAAATGCCACGTGACCACTATACTGCGGCGGTGATAGTGATCACGTGACACGACATTTGGAAGCAGCGCGATGACGACCGTCGCCGTCGGCCGCCATCGCGTCGCCTTGTAATCCCATGTTGATTTGCAATTGCATGCGAGTGCACGGCGACGGCAGGTGCCGTCATGCAAAGTGGCACGTGGAATGTGACCATTGACGGCATTGACGGCGGCCAGCGCGCTTATTTCATTTCAGATTTTGATGGATCATTTCAGGGGGGTGACACGGCTATTCGCGCAATGTATTAATTTATGGGCCGCGCGGGGCCTCGCGATGACGCGGCTGGAGGCAAATGCTCAGCGCGCTAGGATACTTCTGGCGGGGCGGGGCGCTGAACGGTGTGCAATGAATGGGTTATGGTCGGGCAGACAGAGATGAGGTATTGAATTTGAATTGACATCAGCAATCGGGTGGGGAAGGAGAACGTTTCTAATCGAGCTTGGGATGGGGAAAGCCGAAAATATCGCGATCGGCTCATAGCTCAGACAGGGCCGGGTGCCGTACCATGTGTTGTATATTTAGGCTGGCAGACAGAGATGAGTTATTGGATTTAAATTCACCTTACCATCGGTTTCTGGTGGGGTTTGAAGACGTTTTTAGTCAAGCTCGGAGTGGGGCAACCCACTGGCGGATCCAGGGGAAGGCATTTGGGGCAAATGTCTTCCCCCACATTGGCAGCGCCCGAAATCGCTTTTCGAGAATCAGAGAAAACTTCACAACTTTTCTGAGGAAATGTTGGTTAATCACACTGCACAGCAGTGCGCAAGGAATCGAAATCCGAGTTTTTTTTTTAATTAATTCCGAGAAACCTTTTTGGGGTAAGCCCCCGCAGTGTCCAAGACCGCTTCCTGGATCCGCCAGTTGTGAATAAGTCACGGTCGATACCGAGCTTCGGCGGGACCAGGCGCTGTATACGTTGTTCTTTCAATGAAGAGGTGGACAGACACCTAGCCCCACATCCTACTGCTATGCCCGTGCTTCTGTGGGTGAAGCACTAAAGCATCACGGAATCCCACAGGACCTGCGAGTCGACGAGGTGGCCGCTTTGGCCGCCGGGTACTGCAGCTCCCTGGAGTTGCCTGGGACCGATGGCAAAACAACAGCTCCGGCGGTGCCCCTATGGGCCGTAGTAATTAGTGAATTCCTGTAATGTAGAGATCATATCCTCAATAATCTCCATTACCATTCTATATTCCTTAACAGTATGACAGAACAATTATGCTTGCCTACGTTCAGGCATTACCTCTGATGGTCATACGCCCAGTACAACATGTGTTGTCTGTCAAACAACAATCGACGACGGGATCCCTTCTCATCATCTCTTAAGCCATCGGTTGTCAATTCACCCACCCCGTTTCCCTAAAAATAGACGGTCAGATTCGGCCTTTACGACCCCTCTAGATTCGCCAGAGACGGGATCAGATTGCCGTTATTGCACCCGTCGGCCGTCTTAGTGTCTTTAATACTATATGACAGCTTCGACCACGGACGTCGGACGGGGTGATCGTTCCACGAATGTACGCACCATCCAGGCCTAGGATGCATCGAGGTTTAAAAGATTGCAGTCTGTAGATCAATCAACATAACAATGGTGGTATGCAACCACATTAAAATATCTCCCCGGCTCCCGCAACGTTCCAACGCCCCTCCGTTATGCATTCGCCTTGTGTGTCCGCCGAGCCGGCTTGCCTCCAATGACGTCATCGGCCGGCCGGCGGCGTTCAAGGTCAAACGGCTGGTGTCCTTACCTGGTATATAGGGCCTTGGATCATTTCCGACTGTGTCGTGCCAACAGACGATATGCACGAATTCCTATAAGGAATTAACAGAATGGTTAGTTCTAATGCGGAAAATGTACGAATGGTTAAATCTCAAGCCTGAAAAGCAAGGAAGGCGGTATTAAAATTTTGCCTCATTGAACTGGGGGAGCGTTCCCTGATCAAGACACCACACGATACCAATGGCACCATTCAAACGTTTGCGGTTGGCTAACGGACACTTAGAATTAAAGGAAATAGTTCACTTTTTAACATGGGTTTTGAACTGGAATAGCAGTTCCGTAGCTTGGGCTGAGACGAGCATAAATCAGGAGCTTTTACAGCCCAACGATCACCCTAGGCAAAGATATTCTATTTCTCGTCCCGAAAAAGGTGTCTTGCGTTGAGGATGTGTGCCTTGCATATATTTCCATCCAGTATGAAAAGAGCATGGGTCCCGAAAATTCTTCAGAAACTAGAGAAATTATCTACGAGAACTCTAGAGAAATTCTCGTACTGATCAATTAGGACATTCAGGGGAACATTATCAGATCGAGCAGATCGCCCAAATGCCGGTGGCTGCGATAATTTCTCTGTTTCTGAAGAATTTTCGGGACCCATGCTCTTTTCATACTGGATCGCGTGTGCCTTACAGAAACTGAAAAGTTCTTCCTATATCAAAATATAGAAAATAATATTTTGTTATAAAAAGGTTTTATTTTCTTTGCTGATTATTTTGAACATAAAAAATCATAAATCCGTTGCAAAAAAATAATTTCGTGAAAGTGAACTATTTCCTTTAACGAGACATGCATTGCTTGTGACAGGACAAGCTAATTCAGCCAATTGCAGCAAAGTGCATTTCAATGTAAACCGGATCCCCTTCTCCTTATGGGTGGTACACGTCACAAGTGACCAGCAAAAGCCAATGATCGTGCGTTTAATCATCATTCTACAAGGACATGAGTAAAATGTCGTTGCTTGACTGCAATCAACGTCGTCACTAGTCCCACAGTCGACTTAAATCCAAGCAGGGCGTGTCAAACGGGCACTTAACATGGCAACCCTTCGCAATGCATCAGCACGAAGTACACTTCAATTTCCCTTCCCTATAATATACGCTTTACGTTATCACCAAACAGGTATGGCCAGCCAACATGACAGCTCCTTTCAAACCGCTGTTAAGCCTCGATCGTGGCAAGCGGCCCGATATCAGCGCTGTTTTGACAGTTTTCCGATCGTTCGCCCCAGTAGCAAGGACCGGAAGGCCTCAAAGGTAGGTGGCCTTCGGCTGAGGCATTACCATTCACACAAGATGCACAGCCGACCGGCGAGTGCCATAGGCGCCGCAGCGGTAACCCAGCAATGTTCAGCGGTATTCAAAACACTCTCCATCAAAACCCTTCACAAACAGCCTAATTTCCGACACCACTAGCCCAAAAACGGGCGAGTACCTACCATCGCCAACACCGCCTCAAACCCACAACAAAAACAAAACCGCAAACGGCCCCTTCGAGGCTCCTTCCCGCATTCATAGCCCACACAACTCTTCCAAACCCAGACCCAGCCACAGACATCCCTGGTCTCCCCGCCTCGAATCCCACCAAAATTACCCACATTGTCCCTGTTCCCTCGCACCAGAATTATCCCCGTCAGTTGCCAGTGCCAGCAGAGACCACATGGCCGCGTCTGTGGCTGGTGGCACAATTTCGTGCCCGCTCCGGGGGCACATAGATCCCGCGCGCGACAGCCGGCGCCGCGGCCAGGTTACCGGTTCAATTTAGACGTTCGCCGAATCCGCCCGTCGCCGCCGACGACGACGTGTCGGTACCGACGATGGCGTGTCGTTGCCGACAACTGTGTCGGGGTGGAGGTGCCGCGGCGCGCCACAGTGCCAAGGGGGCGCAGAAGTGGTGCAGTCAGAGCGAGACGCGTTTAGAGGGGGATGAGGGAATGAGCTGCGCACAGGGCATTGATATCTTTCAAGTGAAAATTTCAGAAGAATTATCTAGCAAACGCCTACTTTCCTCAACATTGATTACAGAACATAACTGCTAGTTCCACAGCACAGCACAATACAACACAACACAACACAACACAACACAACACAACACAACACAACACAACACAACACAACTATGCGACAACCAGCTGACACAACAAATCAGCCAGCTGACGCCCTCGACAGAGAGGTCACTTCCCAGCCCGAGTTCCCACAGGCCATCTCGGGGAGAGAGTGGGTAGATCGGGAGCCGATCGATCTCCCGTGCTCTCTCCAGCCGTCAGCCGGGACAGAGGCCGGGTCAAAGGTGTCGTAAACCGTGCCGAACCATAACTGCCACTGAGCCCCGGCGACCTAGGACGGCGGTCGGCCGAGCGGCGGACCGGGCGGAGTGCTCAGGGGTTTGGCGGGCTATGGAGGAAGTTGGAACGGGTCGCTTCATAAGCTGCCCAGCTCTAACAGCTTCCTGGGACAGATGGACGCAGGAGGAGCGAGTCAAGAGTGGACGGAGATGGGAGAGAGAGAGAGAGAGAGAGAGAGAGAGAGAGAGAGAGAGAGAGAGAGAGAGAGAGAGAGAGAGAGAGAGAGAGAGAGAGATGAGAGAGGGGGAGAGAAAGAGAAAGAGAGTTTGAAATGTTATATAACAGACTTAGCTTGCATCAGCAGTACCGTATTGTTTTACATTGCAAGCCTTTGTGTGGTTGGGTTTTCCCTTCAACGCCTGGGAACACATTGGCATCGCATGACCAACATCTTACTTCCGCCACGACCCCTGATGTGGTGAATCCATCACACCACTAATGCCCACTGTCTGCACCGGAGCTTGCAGCCCGACCTGCAGCCACACCAAGCCCTCCAGGTGTGTTCTTGCGGTCAACAAAGTCATGGACTCATCGCCAATGGACTCACCGTGTCCCAAATGACATCATCCGCCGAGTGCAGCTATAGTGAGTGACGTCACTAGCAATGTCCGACTGCACCGGATGACGTCATCCCCGACCAATACGGAGCGGTGAGGAGATTCCGTTATGTGGTCGCAGTGGCCCTTGGCCGGCTTCAGCGGCGTCAGTTGTGGTACGGGAACTGGTCACAAACATGCTGCTGGAAGCCAGCCAAGTTCAGGTCATCCCCCTCCTCCATACACACACACACACACACACACAGACATACGCGTACCCCAGCGCCGGGACAGTCTAGACACACAGACATGACACTGGTATTTGACGGCACAGACGGTAGACAAGAGCCTTTGTGGAACTGTGCAGAGAGACGGGAAGGAATGCTGTAAGGGGCCGCCTCAAAGGCACGCCTGTTCGCTGCACAGAAGCCGGTAAAAAGTTCACGAAATCCGCACATGAACCACGGGGAATACGGTGGACAAACAAAGAAAACGACGTCACGGATTACCAGCCACATGGAATAGCAATGTTTCCGGCGAAATCAACCGAGCAGAAAAGGCACTGAGCAGTGAGCAGCGAACAATGTACAGCAAACAGACTTGCACATGACTGAGTGGGTGGGCTCAGGTCGACTGGAATCCTCTACAGACTGTGACCTCGGCGTGGGCTGAACAAACCAGCCAACACCGTGGAAAGTTCACCGAAAACGCTGCCGCTCGCCAAACAGAAAGCTCGTTAGAGGCACATACGTCACCGGGAGTTGCCGAGTTGGGCACGCGACAGGCATTTGTAGCACCTCCGGACCGGGTCCGAGGCGAGTAACACAGGCCCGGCACGCCCGGTGTCGCGGCCAGCGGCCATCGCACCGCGCCGACCCCGGAAAGTGGTCCACTTATGGCCGCGGCTGGAAGGCGTGACCTAACCCGAGCCGGCGGTCACTGCGGGCGCCGCACTTCACACAGATAAACCATGGTGGGGATTTATGGAACGTTTACATTCACTTAAAACCAGGGTTTAAACACAACGAGCAATGAAGAAACGAGCAATGAACATGATTTTAGAATACAAATCTAGTCATGTTTGTTATTTGACATCCACGTTACATTATTTATTTTACCTGAACATGACCGGCACTGGGGTAGCGAAAGTAGCAATTACAGGTTAATATCAAGCTACATTACAAGGAGGGTGGTGATTTCACCCACCCTTAACAAACTCATAATCCCTCCCACACCGGGTGTCGTTCTGGCCGGAAATAGCCTGGGGCGGCACGTGGGCGACCCTCCCGCGGCGGCCCATCCCGCCCTGTCGGCACATCTCGCGGCGGTGCGCGCAGCTCTCCCCGTTTCTCGTTAGCGGCTGGGGTCGTTTGCCTGTCACCATCTCCGGCTCTGTACCGTCGTCCAGGGACCCTTCTCGCGGTACTATCGCGAGCAGTTGGGCCGACCCGCCACCCCCGCCACCGGCCCGGATTAGACTAGGCGACGCCTCCCGGGATTAGTGGGGCCATCGCGAGGCAGCGTGGAGAGCTCCGGCTCCATTCAGGAGCGTCCCAGGGCACACTGGTCGGAAACGCCCTCACGAGAGGCCACGGGCGATTCCGGAGTTTCGGATTATTTTTTATATAGATCGATTTGAAATTCATCAAATTATTATACTTCGGCCAAAAAAACTTATCCGGGTGACCAAAAATAACTGTAATCAGCCCCCGAAGATGGGGTATCCCAGAACTCGGAAACTGACGCGGAGCAAGAGGTTTCTTGAGCCGGATATTCAAAGTCTTATTGCTGATAGACACCAAATTGAAATCCCACGTATTATGCATCAAAATGTTACTTATGAAGTTGCCGACTGGTCAGTGCAAAATTTTTGGTATACTTTTTCCCTAACTAAGATTTACTGTAGCTTTTTTATGAAGGCTCTCCTACAGTGATTCTGGAATATAACTGCAAAGTTTAGGTAAGGAAACAACAGGTAGTCCCATCTAGTACCACTCTGATTTTTTGTGAGATGAATCAGGATTTAAATTTACACCAGGGCAACATAAAAGCTAACTGCGCATATTTGCGCAAAATTTGCAGGAGCCGCTCTTTCTACCCAACTACCGCCCGCCTCGCCCCAGTTTCGGCTCGGCCGTCGCGCCCTGCTTACGCTGACCTGTGTGGCCTGCACGCATCCATGCGTAGTTGACTGGTCATTAAAAACAGATGCGTTTGAGCTTATGAATTTTGTGAAAAGCGCGTTTTATGTATGCATTTATGTATGTATTGACATCAAAAGCCTTCCACATATTGCGTGGCGATTACGGCTTGCATTTAGAGAGCCTTGCTATTGACAACCATCACTCGGCTGAAGAAAGTGGAAATTGAAACCTTCGTGAATATAAGACGCTGCAAATATAGGACACCTGTCACTGACGCCGGGTTACCTTGGGCCGTCTTTTTACATTAGATCACAATTCCGGTATTTAACCCTGGCCGGACCGATTGGTTTTCTATATTGACCGCGGAGGGTTGGTACAACTCCCTCGCCGTTTCGCCTCTAATTGAGCTAGAGCCTCGCGGAAAAAAGAGCTTGTGTGCCGTTATAAGACGCAACAATTAGGTACTACCCGATTTTAAGGTCTTAGGTCAGCCAGTGACCTCTTAGGTCAGGTAAGTGCCACAAGGCACGGGCTCGGTTTTAGGTTAATTACTTTGCCAAAAATGGCCGCACTGCCGCGATTTTGGCATCATCGTGTTTGCCTAGCTCAGGCGCGTCGAATGCTATACTTGGTGTTCGGGTGAAGTCAACTTAAGGTGTTAACCTCGGGTCAAGGTCAGGTCGGAGCCCCTCAGGTCACGAAAATGGTTGAAGGAGGTCATATCGCATATCATTCGATTCGGCAGGTCTTCCTGAGTCCAATGGTGGCTTTCCCGACTCTCTAGCTCCATCTGATCAGGAGTTATTGACGAAAAACTTATATGGCCTTAGTGACGTCATAAATGGCGTCACGCAAAGTCAACAATGCTAAAGTGAAGCACTGGACCTTGCAAGGAGTGCATGAAACCATTCCCGGTGCCCGAATAGCAGCTCCCAATTTCCCTTGTTGACTTAAAGTGGTGCTAGATCCTGTATTATACTCAATTATGACGTCATAACTTAACAGATTCACGTCATATATTTAGTGCTTGACATCCAAATGATAGCTTACATATGACAGAGAAGGTATGCAAAGTTTTATGAAGTTTGTTTCACTAGTTGTGGAATAACAAGCAAAAAACTTTTGCGGAAAGGCCGCTGGCCTCTCGCTGGAGCGTTTCCGACCAGTGTGCAGGGGTGACGAACCACCCTTAGAAACACCACTCCGACACGGCAATTAACCACCAAACGACCGGCGAGCGGGCTGGTGAGAAACGTGTCCCAGGTCGACCAGGTCTGGCGGGAGCAGCTGCAGACGAGGAGCCGAGACACACAGTCAACACACTGCACGAGACAAAAAGTGGGCGGACAACTTCCGCCGAGTCGTCCATCATCGACTGTGGACAAAAGCGACGCGACACGACGCCAGCGACGCCAGCCTCGCGAGCGACGCGAGCCAGTCGCCTTTCGGGCCTTTGTTTCGCCGCCCCGCTGCTGAGAGATGCACGGCCGAGCGATGGGCGGGGGCGGAGAGGGAGTAGCTCCATTAGTGCTCTATCGGTTCTTGTCGCCAGCGGGAGGAGGCCAGCGGAGCAGAGGACCGCCTAGCCGCGCCGCCCGGTCGCTGGACATTCGCTGCGGTCAGCAATCTTCCCGGCGGAGGTGGCCTGCTGAAAAATGCACGCGCCAGCGGCCGAAAATGGCGGCCATCATTTTCGTATATGGGGGCAGCCATGGAGACCCGAGATTGCAGTTCGGGCGGCCGCTGAGTGAAATGGTGGTGTCCAGTTCCACTGGTCGGAGGCGAGTTATCTCCTGAGCCCTGGAGCCGTGCAGCCAAAGAGCGATTCAGAAAAGAAAATGTTTAGATATACTGCTAGGCGAACCTTTCAGCTGTTATCATGTCAACATGCCGACACGTCTTTTTTCAGCCAAATACAAACATCGAAGGATTGGACCCGATTGCAGATCCGAAACTAAGGAAACTGAACGGGCGAACAGCCAAGAACAAAGACGTCGCCCCGTGTGAGTACAATGACCCACTGCCCAGAGGAGGCGAGTTGGAATGGAGAGCCGTGGGAGCAGTTGCACCGGACGGCGTGATGGATACAAGTAAAACATTTTGCAGATTGTAAAACGGCGCAACAGATGTGTTTGCTACGTGTCCTCATTTGAACAGAGAATGGTCATTTCAATGGAAAATTGCCGCTGTCGTAACTGCTTAGAATGAATGAAAGGGAAGCTAGAAATCACTGAAGGAGAAAGGTTTGTTCACCTTGGTTAGCATAATTGCATCGTCCCATTCAAAGACCACCGCACATGAATGGATAAAAAGGAAACGAGATTCTAAATTACCACTACATTCAGGCAAGTACATCCCATTCATCATACCAATAATAAGCCGCATACCTTGTAGCCCCGATTTACGACACACGTTCTAGTGACGTAGCAATAGCGGACTGCGTGTCGACAAGTTCGCCCACGGCGACCACGGCCTCTGCGTTCCTCCCCATCGCCGTCAATACCGAATGCGCCCACGACTCTCTGTCTCTGACAGCTCACTTGGCTCCCCATGCACGTCAACAGCTGCGGCTGACACTTCCGGAAAGCAGCGAGGCTCCCCTCGGTACACGTCGCACAAGTCCATACCAAACCAATTCCGCTGACAGGTAATTCCAGATGTAGGGGACGATAGGCAAGGCGGTGGACAATGTCCATGGAGGTGCGTTGGGAAAGTGAGTACCGATATCTACATAGCTCAGTGTGAGACAGCTGAGAAAACCAGGCTTCAGTATGTGGGAGGGCTTTCCACCGCCACCTGGGGCTACTCAATTCAGCTTGGACAGGACGCCTGGCATATGTATTCCGACACGTCGGCCAAATGACTCCCCCAGGCCTCTCCGTTAGACCGAACGGGCGTAGCCACTCTGGGCTTCGTCAGCTACGACCTCCGGGTCAGCTTCAATCGAAGGTCAACGCCAATCGTGTTGGGTAATTGAGAACATCAAGAAAGGATGAGATTGCCTTTGCGATTGAGCGTCATTATTTGCCGTCTCAAGTGTTTTCGGGTCGCGAATAGAACAGCATTATTGGCGTAGTTCTCATGTGGCTTCGATCCATCTTGCAGGCCAATCAGGGCTATCCAGCCGGCCTCTCAGAATAGCGTCAATCGCCATCGTCCGCATCGAGTGGCCATGGGAGCCGATAGAGTGGCCTCCGAGTGACCAGCGAATACCCACCGAACCCGACAAGTGCCCTCAGCACCACGGTCAAACCCACTCTCCTTCCAGACAGTCCAGTGTCCGCAGAACACGTCACGCCACGGACGTTATTCAACCACGTCTGACTCCACACCTCCTAACCTCCGCACGTCCTTGAGAGGTCGCCGGACCGCAACAGGCAAGCCATCAACGTGGCCGAGCGATGCAGAGAAGCGCATCATCTCACGCCGGTCACGTGCAGCCACTTGCGCCTCTTCATTACCGGTCCCGATGCAGAGGCAATTAATGGCTGGGTAAGCCAGCGGTCGGCTCGAAAACGGGTCAAGAGTATTGCACGCGGCGTGGCTTCAAGGCTGGGAGCGGGGATTTCGAGACGTGGGACGTGACACTAGGAATCGGGATGGAGAGAGAAGGAGAGGGGAGGAGGAGGTCGCTTCGTGCAGTAAGATCTTGAGAATCGAGATGAGAGGGTGCAAAGGTTCGAGTGCGGTCGAGAGAGGTTGGTTCATCTCATCATCTGCCTTCTGCGTGACGTTCGAGTGGAAGGGGACTGGGTCGAGAGGAGATTCAGCACGTGTATCCACTGTGCGTAGAGATTGACCTCCACAGCTATGCTGCGAAACAATGACTCCTTATAAGATAAAAGCCAAGAATTCAAACCTTGAAATATCTAACCACACTACCAAAGATCAGTTCAAAACTATTCCAAGGACTCCGCCAGCCAATCCCTGAGCCCAGTCTCCCACCCGCCCCAAATGGCAGTCCCCAGACTGCGTGGCGCGCCACCAAACAATGAACCCCCATCGCGCGCCGTCCCAGGTCGGTGCGATCGCCCGTCGCACGACACCCCTTCCCGCAGAGCCAGAATTTATCCGTCTGGCGGATTCCATTAAAGCGGCGTTCCTGGAGGCAGACGCCAATAAAAAACGCGCCCTCCCCACCTAACGACTACGTTATTTGGGCCCGTCCGGGACGATGATATGTGGACGCCAGATGTCCGCGATCGTAACGGTACCGGTGAGCGCAGCTGGTGGACGCTGATACGCGCGCACACGCACCAGGATGGCCCCAGATGAAATGGAAAACGCCCACGGACAACAGGGGTGCGCTCACACAAAAAGTGGTGAGGATGCAACACAAAAGGAACACAGGTATGATGCATGTACTGCCACCGATAGGTAAATCACAAAACATAAATCAGAGCAGTCATGTAAAGCGAATGGATGCTGCAGTTCATCTTGGCTAATGCAAGCTAGAAGATTATACCAATTCTAGGGTGACATGAGCTTACCGAGCACCGTACTAATGGTCCAAATTAGGTTAACCATACCCCTGGCATCGGGTCACGAGGCTTTCACCTCGGTTCCATTCGTGTCCGAACCACGGCCGTGCTCGATGACCCTCATATGGCATCATTGTAGGCCCGCTGAGGCCAGCACCCCTCCCGGCCTGCGCCCCTTTCGCCTGCTTCGTATGCGGAGAAGAGAAGCCCGTCCGTCTCATGATGAACTGCGGACATGCACGACAGCATGGACGAAGAACGTGGTCGGGGTTTTCTGCCACTCTGATCTGCCCAAACGGTGCGGGTTGCTACCGGAGACATTGGCGACGATAGGACTGGGGTGAAGGACATGTACACTATCTACGCTGGTGTATGTACGGCTCGGGAGATGGTATCGAGCGGTTTACAATGACGACAGATATAGCACGGCTTTATTTGTGTGACGCAGGTGACCTAGCAAGGCTGACAGAGTGATGAGGACAGCACGGCAGCTGTGGACACAGGGTGACCTCCGCACAGCACGGTTACGAAACAAGCACAATGCATCGCCAGGTCACATTCACAGGCCAAGCACACGCCACCAGCACGTAGAAAACACAATGCAGAGTCGCACGGTCACGATTCACGACATTGCCGCGCTAATCACGGACGCAAGTGCAGGCACGTCCATGACGTGGAACGGATGCTACCCAGGCACGTCCGCACTGTGGAACCTTCGTGACCGCGTGCACAAGGTTGACGACGCATCCGCGGCGCCGCAATAACCCATCGTGTGGTTAATCGTCCCGTCGACGGCTGCGGTGTTCTCACCCATAAACTGAGCTCCCATCGTTTGGCCTTGCTCACTGCGCCGCCATCCACCGGGCCGACCCCACCAATTCGCGAAATTCAACGGTAAATGCTGGGCTCCGGTTCAAAGGTGCAAGGATGTGGCCCACTCTTGGGTGCCATACCTTGATCTGTGTTGCACTTATCCCACTAGCTTCCGTGTCAAAGTGCCAAAAGCCTTCTTGGGCTGAGAGATTTGCATCACAATCAAATTAGCTGTATTATAAAACGCCTGTTAGTTAAATCCGCGTATTGTTATTAAATTGTAAGCAAAGATCGCTTTCCCCAAGTCCATTTACACTTATCAATCGGATGAGCCATTTTAGCTGGTTCACTCCGTTTCATTTTTTTTCCCCACGAATCTTCTCTACATCTCGCGAATAGTCTCACCATCTCAATTTTATTTTATCATGATCTTCAACCATTTGTCATACTCCCTTGTCCACGTTCCAAATCCCTCATCTTCCTCTCCTTCCCACCATCCCCACCACACAAAGCCCGAACCCGCGGGAGAGCAAACACAGTCCGCTCTCGGGACCGTTTCGAGTGACGCCGGCCGGTGTCGGTTACGGTCCGGATCGGCCCCGTCGGCCGCGACGCCGCCCGTCGGTCGACGATCCCGCCGCGTCGGCACCGACGCACGTGCGTCGTCGCCGACAGAGCCGCTATCGGCGGGCGGCGGAGGCGGCGATAGGAGGATATTATGTGAAATCGATGATCGGGCCGATACCGGTGTCACTCGGGGCCCGCGGAAAATCGCCCAGCTGGGGCCGGGACACAGACAAAGACGGTCAGCACAAGGGAAGTGTCCGACTCTGATGAAGACGCTAGATGAAAGTTTAAACGAGGGCGAGGGGTCAATTGGAACGCTAATGGACAGCTTTTGCAATAAGGTACATTTGGTATTAATTTCAAGATCTTTCGTCAAACATGGAATGGTCTTCAAGTGTATTATTCGGTTTGTGTTTAGTAATAATATAGGTACTATTGCTTCCAAATTAAGCTTGATTCGCGTCTGGCTCTAGTACTGCATTGAATACCCTCCCAAGCCCCTCCCGTATCGACAGGGTAGCTGTCCCGGTGAGGTGCGTGTCAGACTGAAGCAGTGCGTGGACCTTGTGACTGTCAGTCCGCGCCTGGGGCGGGGACACGGGTGTGACCTGTGATAATGGCGGGCACGTGAGCGTGACGCATAGCTGGGTCACATTCTATCCAATCAGGGACGATGAGAGCGCCATAGTGCAGTGGTCAGGCCGACGACCGGGTGGGGAGCGCTGGTTGGGCTTGCTGCAGGCTAGAAAATATTGGGCACGCTTGGTAACTTGAGTGCTACACGGACTTACGCTTAGACTTTTCACATTTTTTGAAGCGAGGAATTAATTTATGTCTTAGCCGTCGCAGGCCGAGGAGAGTGCCTTCCCCGACATTTTTTCTTTAATTGCACGAAGCATGCAGACAATAGTTTTTTCAGATTTTCGAGCTCTTCCGAATGCCACTTACCACGTGCCGCACAAGTGGCCCAGGATCCGAGTTAGTGTGGGGATGGGGGTGGGGGGGGGGCGACGTGGTTGGCGCCGAGCACCTGCCTGGCGCGGATAAATAATTATCTGATAAATATTTATAATATATGTTACGATTATATTGGCATTATTGTTTTAAATGAAACTGTGGTTATAATTATTAAACGCAGTATTGAAACTAGCGCAGTTAAAGCACCCCGCAGCAGAACTAAAAAAAAAAAAAAACATTCACACACCGTCCAGGCCCGGGCCGGGGTCGGATCACTGCCCTCGCCTCACAGCGACTTCTGTTTCGACCGCTGGTCTCGCCCGCCGGCCACATGTGCCCTTGACCTTTGACCTACGATGCGTGTCCTGGCTAAATTCCGTTCCGATCGCGCGTCCAGCTGCACCAAGGTTGCGGCCGCGCGGCCCGTCTCTCGCCGGGCGCTGCGCCCGCGCCCGAGCCCCGGGTAATGCCTCTGACGCCAGAGGCGCCCGAGGCCAAAATCGCCGATCGCTGACCGACCACAGGTCACGTCCGCACCCCTACCCGCGCGTTTGAAACTCCCGGATGTCACAAGGCCCCGGATGTTAAACCTCTGGCCTACCGTGCACGACTCGCCGAGCCGGGTATCTCGGTAAAACTCGGGCTTCGGTAGGGTATTCACTACAGTACTGGAGCGAAGTGAGGATCAAGCTTAATTTGGAAGCAATAATACCATTAATGACTGATTGTGTGTGAATGTATGATGCGTATGATGGAGTGTAGTGTAACTGTTTGAAAATGCGATGTGTGTGTGTGTGTGTGTGTGTGTGTGTGTGTGAGCGCGCGCGTGTGTGAGTGCATGTATGCACGTGACGCTAATAATAGTACACAACAATTACCTGATACGCCAAGAATTGTTACGCATGCGCGTGCCAGTACAAGTGATTAAGAGTGTGTGTTTGTATGCATGTGTATAGTGTAACGCATAGGTACGAGTCTGCACGTAAGCTTGTATGTTTGTGAATGAGTGTGCACGGAGAGAGGTGCCCCGAATTAAGCCTTGAGCTTCTGCACCAATCTCCGATTTACTCTTTTGTTCCAGTACTTTCTGTTCAATAAATATCATCATCATCATCAACCATTACAAAGACCAATTAGAATCTCTTTTACAATGCAGAATAATAAAAAGTTAACAAAAAGCTAGCGCCGCGATTGGGCTTTCGCACCGCCGGTGGCCGTCATCAGCTTACTCCTATCATCAGCCAGCAGCTGACTTCAGCCAACAGCTGACTTTGCCATTAATTATCAGCTGACTCCTGTCATCATCTGACAGGCATCATAAGCTGACAGCTCAACAGCTGTCCTCAACTGACACAAGTGAGCCGGTTACGCCGTGGACATCTGTCCGCCCCAACTGCGGGCAGGTCGCCACCTTCACGACCTTGGGGCAGCCAAAGTTGGCCGACAGACACAGACAGGGAACGGAAGGTCATCACTCAGCTGGCGCTCAAGTGATCATCCACATGTGGATCAGCCTGTGTCACAGCTGCGGCAAGAAAACTGCGTGGGATGACGTCTGTTCTGATTCTGGAGACTCTTAGTTTCGTTCCCTTATTCGAGCATAGAATAACGTATCAATCAATCACGCAAAAGGAAATGTTTGCTTGGGCTCTAAATTAATACCTCAAGAGGTGATAGGTATATCAGTCTCTTTCGGTTTTTGCGAACTTTGTCTACAGCCATGCGTCTACGTCTACTCGTTCCGTGACTATCCCCCGTCCTTCTTTTGAACGTCATCATTTAACACGGTACCCGCATCAGAGCCCCTCATTTCTGTCCATATCCCCTATCCGGTGGGCCGTTTGCCCCGTCCCTCCCCTCACCCCTCCAGACCGCGTGTCTGGACGCCATGTCTGCCCTGGCCGCTCAATGGCAGACACATAACCCGCCTAATCCGGCAACTACAGCGGCAGGGGAGCCGGTAGCAGCCAACCCGTCGATACACGTCAATAGAGGGCCCGAGTTAACACCCACTCGCCAGGACGGCGCGACACAAAGAGGGCACCAACGACCGGCGCGGGGACCAGTTCCTGGCAAGGGGTCATTCTGGCGTCTAAGGGTCATGGCTAGCATACTAAACTGAACACCGGTCCTGCAATGCATGAAGGTCGGCGTTCGAGCGGCGATGAAAAGTGCAGTGGCTGTGACATTCATGCCGAAGCAGTCCTGCCTATTGTGCTGGACCAGGATGCGGACATTATCGTCAAGCAGTCGCTAATGATGATGACGTCCATACCTCACAACCCAGGGGTACGTCAGTAGCGCAGCAAATGACGCCCATTAGTGTACCAGCTAACGATAACTAAATAAAGATGTCCAGCGGCTGTGCATATAACTAGGCCCGACACTGCCAACATCCGGTCGGTAGCGCTAGGGCTGGCGGGTGATTGCCGTGTCAACAACAACATCAGACATTCCCTACGTCATCAAGGAATGTCAGTCAGCTAGTGCATCATCTGCCATCATCATCAGCGACGTATAGCATCAGCAGTCAGCAGCCCCCAGCTTTTAGCAGTCAGTAACACACTCAGCAACGGCCCAAAACGTAGGCACCAAATTTGCACCTACCAGACAAGACATGTGACTGCACTTGCTCCTCTCACTGCTCTAGCACCATCATTCCTCTCCCCAACCCCTCCCATCCCTGTGCTCAAACCAGTCTATGCGGCCCAAGTCAGACTGCGGTCAGTCGAGTTCGTTCGCGAGGCCTGCAGTTGCACTGTTGCAGCGCTGTTGCACAATACACAGAGGTAGACACTGAGGTCATATCCAGTGCCCACTATGGATGCAGCCCTGTGGTGCGATGAGTGATGACACGAACTAAACGGCGAAGGACAAGGTGATGGGAAAATCGAAGGGATGAGGACCTATTGCAATCTACTGGTTTGATTCACATCTTGACTTTTTACATAAGGTTAATGACTAGAACTAATAGTTCTAGTAAGAGAGCACGGATGATCTCACGCACATTATGTGCAAACGATCTGAAAAATCAACACGTCTGCCTTTAAACCAGTCGCTCAGACCTCGAGCATCCTCCCACGGACATACCACCCGGACCCGATAGCCATCTAAACCCAAACCAGACTGCACAGCACACCCAAACTCCGGCCGCTACATGGCACACATTTTCCGTGACCGCCAACCCCACGCAGCGAGCACCTTTTACGGAAAACGCGCTGCCACACACTCGTAGTTCTTTGTTCTGCGTGGTTGGTTGGCTAGCAACTCTGGGAAGGTTGAGATGACGTCACTCTGTGGCTGGGGGGATCCAGAGCGTCGTAAGCCTCGTCGCAGCTGCGACGTGTCGCAAGTTGTGTAGTAAGTCGTTTTTGGAGGGATCAATTGATGAGCAGCGTTACTTAAGAAGTAAAGTCTATCGCAAAGTGCCTGATTTACGACACAACTTACGAATTTGAAATAGCAGTCGTAAGTTGTGTCGCAAGTTGATATGGCCTTGAGGGAGAGGTCACAGGTCACAGGTCATTGGGGTCATGGTCACGAAATTTGCATGGTACGTGGAAAATTGTTGAAACTTGAGATCCTGAAAATTTCGTTGCAATCCGTTGCCGCTAACGCGAGTTATAAAGCAAGAACCAACGGCTCGTCTATGAGGCCTCAATCCGCGCCAGCGAGAGTGTTGAACATGGTGCATAATATGTTATATTCACATTTATTGGGGTATTCATGGATATGAAGTAGCCTAACACCATTCCAGCAACTACTGGCGAATCCAGAAAGGCGGTCTTGGACGTTGCGAGGGGCATCCCTCAAAAGATTCTCCAAATTCTAAAAACGTGTAGTTTCTGTATGTATTTCCACACGGTCGCTCACCCACCACGGGCTATCGCCGACCTCGCACTGCCGCGGCCCGCGGCTCCCCTCCACTGCGTGTCGCACCGCGTGTCGCCGCCGGGGAGACATATGGCCGGCACATGGGCCCGCGTCGGCCGAGTCCGACCCCAGCCCCGTCCACCCGGCCCGGGTCCGGGCCAGACCGATACAGTTACACACCCCCCTGATCTACAAGATCACAAATCAATAATCAGCACAAAAATGCACATAACATGACACAACATAACAAGGCGAATACCTAATAATACACCGGTGTTCCATAGCGCTGTGCCGGGCGACTCTCCCGCTCGGTGCGCCGCAGGGTTCGTGGTGCAACGACTCCTGTTACATCGTCATTGGAAGCATCATTAGCACGAGTGCATTCAGTGCGAGGCGTGACATCAGACATGACACTCACTACGGGGCCAGGACCAGAATCAGCATTATGTGGCTGCGCGGATACTAAAAGTGGCAGCTCATTTTCGGCACCCTCTGTGTCGTCAACCGAACAGTTATCGCTCACGTTGACGGTGCGGTGTCGCACGTTTCTAACATGATGAGGGGTGCCATCAACTACTACTACCTGTGGAGAAACTACTGAGGACACAACACCAGGTTCAGACACGTCCGTGCATCGTGTGCCACGGCGCCTGACCCACACAGCGTCACCAGGGGCGAACTCGCCCGTCCCGCGCGGCGCCGCCGGCTCCGAGCCGTCCGATCCCTCGCGGCCATTCCCACGGCCGTCCGTTCCCTGGCTGCGCCCTTGACCGTCACTGTCACCGACCGGCAGCTGGCGACCAGCTGACCCGACACAGTCGCGCACTGTGTAGCGATAAATCCGACCGACGGGGGCATCACTGGCGCTGTCGCTGTCGCGGGGCGACACATTGTATAGGTGCACGGCCTCTGTGATTGAGCATTGCTTTCGAGCGGCAATAACCTTAACTGTCCGGTGATGCCGTTCAACAATGCCGTTACCACCCGGCTCGTACGCTGCCCGGAACCGCAAAACCACGCCCCATTTCGCCGCGAACGCCGCAAAATGTCGTCCACGAAACACAGTGTCATTATCACAAAGAATCTCGCATGGCGCTCCACGTTCGCATAATATCGCTTCCAGATGCGACACAACATTTTCCGCGTCCGGCCGACGCAACTGCCGCCACAAACCGAACCGAGACGGACCGCAATCGATCACTGTCAGGTACGACTGGTGCTGGTAGTGGGTGACGTCGATGGCCAGCCGCTGCCACGTCTCCGTTACCTCCAGCGATCCGTGACGCCAGGTGACCGGTGCCGGATCGATTGAGCGGCAGACGTCACAGTGATGCACAACAGCACGCACCTGAGACCGAGTAATGGTAGGAGCGATGTCACGACGGGCGAAATACCAGGTGCGGCGAATCCCTGGGTGACCGGCGCGCTCGTGCAGCTCAGCAATAGAGGCGTCCACTGTTGCCCCGGTCGCCACCGCCGCTTCTGTGCCGGCGGCCACCGCCGCGCCGACCACCGCGGTCGCACCCGTGTCGGCGGCCACAGCCGTGCCGACTGCCGCTTCCGTGTCGGCGGCCACCGCCGTGCCGACTGCCGCTCCCGTGTCGGCGGCCACCGCCGTGCCGACTGCCGCGGGCCCTGATGTGTCATGCCTCAGCCACTCTTTCGGAACCCGTGTCAGGGCGTCTGCGCGATTTTCGTCTGACCTGACCAGGGTCACTGTCAGCACGAGACCCATTTCGTCTACCAGCTGGCGAATAAGGTCGACACGCCGCCGGATTAACATCTCGCCGTGTGCCTTAGTGCGGAGCCGGGCTCGCCCACTCAGAGCGTCGTCAATCCAGCGGTGGACGGTGGCGGAGTCAGTCCTCAGCTCGATGGTTTGCATTCCCCAAGCGATGGCAAGATTTATGCCCTTCACAGCGGCATCCAGTTCAGCCATGTTTATGTGCGTAGAAGCAGCAGCTTCACGCCTCAGCCAGCAGGCATCCTCCACAGGGCCACCGTCTGCGGTCTCCAAAACAACGCCTGCGGCCAGCGAGCTGGCATCCGTCCACACCACGGCCGCGTCACCTGAGACACACCACACGCCGTGCGCCGGATCGTCACTGTTCACCCGTTCAGCCACATGATCGACCTGCGCCTGCAGCGTACGGTCCGCTGTCATGTCGTCCCAGCCGCGTGTCACAGCATTAGCACGGCGTTTGAGCCAGGCTGTAGCGGGACGCAGCCACCCACAGACCGGGAGGTGGGCCACCAGGCGACCGCACCAAGCAAACACGCTGCGGCGGGTCAGCGGGCTGGGCGGGGGGCCGACAGGGTTGTCTCGCACCCAGTGCAGCTCGTCACGCAGTGGGCGAACTCGCAGTCCGAGCAGCCGCGCACCATCAGACACACGCTCAGGGGCCTTGCACTCGAGTCCATACTTGGCGAAATGGCTGACAACCCGCTCCGCGCTCGCAATGTCCTCATCTACCAGCAAGTCATCCACATATGAGAGCACTGCACGCTGGATTTCAGGGTCCTGTGCCAGCACAGCACTGACGACCGCCTTCATGACTAGCGGCCCTAGGCTGAGTCCAAAACCTAGCCTCCCCAGATAGAAACGCTGCCCACGAATCTCAACCGTTTGATACGGCCATAGACTTTCGTCGAGATGGATCTGAAGGTACGCCTTTTTGAGGTCAACGACCGCCACGTTTCTGCCGTGACGCCGCCACTTCCTCAGCTGATCGGCGCAGACATCTGCTTCAGCGGTGTGGGCGTTTAGGTGGCTGTTTAACTCCCGATAGTCCAGCACTGGCCTCACTTTCTCCTTATTCTTCTGTTGTACAGCCATCAGCGGCACGAGCCCTCGCGGTGGGCCGAGCCGCTGCTCGTCGTATGGCAGCAGCCAGCCGTTGCTGATCCATGTGTCCAGCTCCGTGTCAAATTCGTAGCGGGCGGACCGTGGCACGGAGTACTGGGGCACAGAGTTTTCCAGGCACTCAGGGCCAGAGTTGTCCGCCCACTTCCAAGCCACAGTCCACTTTCGCTCTGCCGAGTCGAACCGCACACTAAAGTCCGGCGCGTCAACTTCGAGTGGTGCACGGGCAGCGGCTCCGCAGAAGCGGACTTGAGACGGTGACTGCACACTGACACCCCCCAGGCTAGAGATGCCAGACATGCCGATAATTAGTTCCACTCCCAGGGGCCGCTCGCTCACCACCAGCACACTCACTCGGGCCCGCTGCCCGGTCACAGTCACCACGTCAGCACTGCCCGAGCCAGTACATTGAAACTCGTCACCGCTCATCGTCGTCACCGAGACAGGTCCACACTGCCATTGTTCGCAGAACGGTGCATAAATGATGTTATCGGTGCAGCCGGTGTCGATCAGCGCTCGACAGTCTCGCCCGTTGACTCGCAGTTGCACGACTGGCAGAGCGCCGCTCAGTGCTGCACGCGAGAGGACGCCGGCGCTGACTCGTCCTCTCCTCCGTCGTTTCCCGCAGCTCGGCGGGGGCATGAGAAGGACATATGGCCTATGTCACCGCATGCCCAGCAGCGCCGCGGCCGGCTGGCCCGGCGAGACGGTCCCTCCTGCGCTGACAGCCGCGGACGGGAGGGGGCGGGGGCGAGGGGTGCCGGCCCGGCCGCCGTCGTCGTCGCCGCCGCCGCCGCCGCCGCCGCCACGCGCTCGTCACTGAGCACAGCTCTGGCGCGCGCCAGCACACTGGCAAGGTCGAGCCCTTCCGCTCTAGACCCAGCCCGCACCATCTGCCGAACCGACTCGGGCAGACCTGCCACAAAAGCGCAGGTCAGCGCACGCTCCGGTACGCCACCAAACAGCTGTGCCAGCCGCTGAAGGTCCGCCAGAAACACATCGGCTTACTCTCCACTGCGGAGTCTTCGGGTGGTGAAGGCCTCGTATGCTGCATGCTGATCAAGCGCAAAAGCCTGGTACAGGCCTGCGCGTATGGCCGCCAAATTGCCACGGCTTTCGTCCGGCAGCTGCGCCCACACGGCGAAGGCTCCGCCGGTCAACCGGAGTGGGATGATCGCTGCTGCATCCACTCCGCGGTGCTGGCAGAGCAGCTCCGCTCTGCCCAGCCATTCGACCACATCGCCGGTCCCATCGAATTCGGCGATCACACGCGCGTCGAACGCGACACTGGGCGCCACCACCACGGTCTGTCCACTCGAGTCCACTCCTTTCACGTCTACAGTCCCACTGCCGGTCTTGTTGGCCATTTTTCGCAAGGCCGAAATAGCTTGTAGTTTCTGTATGTATTTCCACACGGTCGCTCACCCACCACGGGCTATCGCCGACCTCGCACTGCCGCGGCCCGCGGCTCCCCTCCACTGCGTGTCGCACCGCGTGTCGCCGCCGGGGAGACATATGGCCGGCACATGGGCCCGCGTCGGCCGAGTCCGACCCCAGCCCCGTCCACCCGGCCCGGGTCCGGGCCAGACCGATACAGTTACAAAACGATGTGTCCCAGATGACCCCCATGACCTCGAATTGATCTCTGTGATGACCCCAAGTTGACCTCTGTGACCTGACGTGTCCCAGATGACCTCCAATTGAGCTTTGTGATGACCCCAAGTTGCCTGACGTGTCCCAGATGACCTCCGTGACCTCCAATAGAGCTCTGTGATGACCCCAAGTTGACCTCTGTGACCTGACGTGTACCTTGATGACCCCCATGACCTCCAATAGAGCTCTGTGATGACCCCAAGTTGACCTCTGTTACCTGAAGTGTCCCAGATGACCTCCGTGACCTCCAATTGAGCTCTCTGATGACTCCAAGCTGACCTCTGTGACCTGATGTGTCCCAGATGACCTTCATTTGAGCTCTGTGATGACCCCAAGTAGACCTCTGTAGCCTGACGTGTCACAGATGACCTCCGTGACCTCCAATTGAGCTCTGTGATGATCTCAAGTTGACCTCTGTGACCTGACGTGTCCCATATGACCTCCAATTGAGCTCTGTGATGACCCCAAGTTGACCTCTATAACCTGACGTGTCCCAGATGACCTCCGTGACCTCCAATTGAGCTCTGTGATGATCTCAAGTTGACCTCTGTGACCTGACGTGTCCCATATGACCTCTGTAACCTCTAAGTGACCCCTCTGATGACTCCAAGCTGACCTATCTGACCTGATGTGCCCCAGATAACCGCCATGACCTTCAATTGGGCTCTGTGATGACCCCAAGTTGACCTCTGTGACTTGACGTGTCCCAGATGACCTCCGTGACCTCCAATTGAGCTCTTTGATGACCTCAAGCTGACCTCTGTGACCTGGCGTGTCCCAGATGACCCCATATTGAGCTCTGTGATGACCCCGAGTTGACCTCTGTAACCTGACCTGCCCCCAAGTTGCCTTCTGTGACCTGACGTGTCTCAGATTACTTCCGTGGTCTCCAATTGAGCTCTGTGATGACCCCAAGTTGACCTCCGTGACCTGAAGTGTCCCAGATGACCTCTGTAACATCCAATTGTGACCTCAATCTCCAACTCTACTAACTCTCTGTGACCTCATACTCTCTTAACTCATTTCTTCTAAAGCATCGCTTCTAGATGCCCTATAGCGCCACGAATCTCCTGTGATCGATCCCAAAATTCATGGCAACTCACGTGAGCGTTAGCAACCACCAGTCACCCAGTTGAGACAAAGCTTCAGAATCAGAGAACATGCTTGAACTGGCTGTCTCATAAGCTCGCAAACCAGAAGGGCGAATGTTCCTTTATAATTGATAGAGTTTTCGACCTTACTGACGCTTACTACGGGATCAGCTGATCGTGTAGCCTTTTAAATTCTCGAGTAAAGCGGGTATTTAAACCTTGTCGCAGCTACGTTCTGTCGTATCCTCCGACAAACCCCTCTTTCCTCAACATCCCTCCTTTTTCGCTACGACACAACTTGCGACGGGACATGTGTCGTAACTTGCGACGTGTCGTAAATGGACTTGCGACGCCCTGGATCCCCCCGGCCGTGTCAGAAGTTGCAGGTCAGTTGCGGTTGTGGCCAGGTGAGGCCGCGAGAGCCGCTGTGGCGTGGGAGGAACCGGCCAGAAAGGTGCCAACTTCCGGCAGCGGGGGGTAAATGATGGCCCACGGAGTCCGGTCAGGTGGGCTGTCCGGGAAGAGGGCTCTGTCGTCCAGCACCTGGCCGTCAACTGTTTCAGTTTGCCAGGAAACTCGACATTAAACGCGTCATGAATGCACGCACTGCACATATGACCACTACAAGTGGCAAACAGACGTAGTTGCATGTATACTACGAGCTAAATAGTTCAGCACCTGGGTTACGTTCTAGTTTATGCGCTTTACAACTTAAGAAACCTACGTTTCGATGGCCACCATGAAAACTGAGCACCCAGCCCGTCAAGGTGTGAAATGGATAGACACGGTCAGTTCTCATGCAGAGGCGAGCAAAAGAAACAATCACGTTGCGCAACCGGGCAACACAATAGCCCTGTGGCCACCGCGAACGGTGTAACCTGACACGGTCCAAACAACGTTACCGCATACGTGATACGTCTCTATCAGATTGATGGAGCTGGCATTGACCCTGACCACTTTGTTCACAATAGGCGGACGGAGTGCGGATTGAGAATACGAATACAGGCACATCCCTTGGATATAAAAATAGCTATTGGAGTACATTTATAGCGACCAATGCTAAAAGATAGCGCAAAATTTGAAACAATCCTGTCTTCATGATGTCTAAAATAGCCCTCACGCGATAATGAACATGATATAGGATGTCATAATTAGGATGTGAATAGTTGTGGTTAGTTCATATAACAAAAGAAATGGACTTGAATACCGAATGCAGAGCTCCATGACTAATTTGTTTATCACGCAATTTATCTTCATGCGATGAAATCACATTATGAAAATACAATTACAGTGACAGCTTACTAAATTGCTAACATAATCACGGAAATTTCACTGTTGCAAGCAGGCCAAGAGACGAAAACAGCAGAATTATGAGTATTTTGAACAATCAAAGTCAAACAAATCGAGCCAAAATTACAAATCCTATCATCCCAAACACACAATTGACCATTCACAGCATCATGCATTCTCATTGTTCCCTTCCGTCAGCCAACCATGGCTCAGTTCTTCACCCTGACGTCACAACCTTCCATTCTATCCACCTACCCTTCTCCGCCATACCTGTCCAGGTATGACGTCACAAGTCGTTCCGTCCCCCTCAAAGGCGCCGCGCGGCCCTAATTGCCTCCGATGACGTCACCGATCGGCCCACGGTGACGCCAGGCAGCCACCTGTCTGTTACCGCCGCGCAGACGGGACCACTGACCCCGGCGGCTTGTGAGAGCGGTCCACCGGCACAGTGGAGCGGGCGATGAGGAGCGGAACAATCCACGGAACTATCAACATCCGCAACGAGAGCACGGCATGAGAGCTTTCCTCGCCACAAGCAATGCTTTTCACCACTGAGTAAGTAGTACGTGTGATGAAAGGTAATCCATCACTTGCAATCAAAGAGCAGATAGCGCAGCGGGCCAACTTCGCCAAACGTCTTATTACGTCAAAGTTGGATTTCCTGATAACGGCGCTTCGCGAGTCTGTTAATGTGGCGAAATAGCTGGTTGGTGCGGTGAAAATGAAGTGTGACCTTTCCACGCACGCGAGCGCAGTAATCCACCCAAAGTTTGACAGGCCAAATAGTGGGATGTTTGCCCGGTTCATTAGCCATCGAGCGGGTCTTCCGACCGCGCCTACCGCTCCCTTACAAAGCCTCCTTCATCACACCCACCCACACATAACTCTTACATCATGAATGCAGCAATCAGGGCCTCATACAATCCCCGGGAAGGCGCCAGGAAGCGGTTCCCCACAATGCCCACACCTCTTCCTGCCACTGACCTCACACAAAAACCAGTGTCTGCTGCCGCCGCCGCCGCCGCCCCGCCGCGGCGTCTGAAGACGCTTTTATGCATCAGCGGCTATATGTAAAGGATTGCCTGCTCGAGATTCCCGTAAGGTATCCCGCAGAGGCTAGTCGAAGCGGCTCAGGCAATCAGGCGAGTCAAAAACTGAGTCAGGAAGAGTCGGGATGGAGTTCGGGAGAGGCGGAGCGCCAAGCGGGCAGTAAGCTTATCGTCAAGTAGTCAGGTAGTCATAATCACGCTGTCATAACTCATGACAACGTGTCTGAGACAAACTCTACATAGCTTGCAGCATGGATACAGGAGATAACCGTATTCCACGATAGTAATTCGCCACAAACCCTAGGCAACAGGTTGTTAGCAGAAGCAGAGAACATCCAGGAACCCATATAAGCGGTTCGTTAGCTCTGACCTATGTGGGATGTCGGGTCACCAGGAGAAAAACTCGGGTCTAAGAAGGAATCCAAAAGGTCCGAAGCTCACCGATTCCACCTCGTTAGCTTCTGATGAAGCGCGGTACGCGGAATGGCCCTTTTTGTCGCTCTTTTTGTCGTTAATAATATCCTCACAGACGGCCGGACGGCACATTACTAGGTAACGGAACTCTCCCAGCTACCCGACAAAGTCCCCAGCTCCCAGCCACCGCGTTGTCAGGACGATGACAAAAATGTCTGGCAAACAGTACGAGACGAACTGTCGCCTCGTTACTGTCGCGTGTATTCATGCACGATGTACACATGCCATTAGTAGGGTGAGGCTGAGTCGTGCGGCAATAATGGTACGCCATATTGGGACAGTATTGTTGTCTCTCCCGCCCGTCAACACCCGCCCCCACCCCCGTTTGTATACCACGACATTTGCTAGACTGGGTCCACCCTGCCGTCTAGAGGAACGCTGTGACGAATGGGTATCCTATGAACCGCACTTCAGGCATCAGCAGCGCTTTCCGATTCAATCGCAAACCGAATGTGTCGCATTGTTCACTTACTTCCACGGCCGCGCGGCAGTGTGGCGTTCCTTCCCACGCAGTCTTTTTACAGCCGGCAGGGAGCCAGCCTTGAGAGGGGTCTGGAACGCTCCCCTGCCATTTATACGCACCCCGATGGGTCCCACTCCTCCATACATTATACGGCCGGCCTGGAGATGGGTCTGGGAGGGACGGGACGGACTGGGATGGAGGAGAGGGGCGAGGGACCAGAGCAATCGATGGTCCTAAAAGCACAGACACCGGTTGTTCCACCCCAAAGAACCGCCTCTGTTCGCCCGCAGAGAGGGCTGTAGACATTCCTTTCCGGTGCTTTGACGCGCATCTTGTTCACGGACAGATCTCTGGAATTCGTAGGGAGCACACAACCAACACGCGCCTTACATTGGTGACGGGCTTTGGGCCCGTAAAACTGTCATCAAAATAAGGAAAACAAAAATGAGCTTGTCGGATTTGTTTTCGGCAAAAGAGTGGATCAGCTACTGGAGCTATACTGGAGGAAGTTTGTTGCACGTTTATTCAAACGAAAATGTAACACTACCGCCCACCATCCCGTGTTCGTTTGGCAACCCAACTGTTTGGACCCTCAGAGCTGCTCAGCAGCAATGCAACTGCAACAACACTGCCGCGGGGGCGGAACGCACCCAGCTCAGGGGCTGGCGACACGTGTGACCTCAGCCACGTGGGAGCCTTGACCTGGTCGTGTCACCTCGTGTGTCAGGTCGAGCACATTGGATATCTAGAGAGCAGCGGCACAGAGCGACGTGGGGTGGCCGACACAGCGCGAGAGGACATCCTGGAATTGCAGATGGAGCTGTCTCAAATGGCACTGCCATTTCTTACGAGCAATACAAAGGCAAAGAAAAATAGACAAGCGCCCTCGCAACCGCCTACGATTCGCGAATGAGTGACATACGATCAGAGAAGAGTGCTGGGAACTGCGTGGTGTTTCCTGTCTGCAACCGAGAAATGTTGTCAAGAGAACCATCAGTGAACCACTTAGAAACCAGACCTTCACCATTATATTGCCCTGACAACGCAAACCAACAGAAGGAAAGAGGAATAAGACGGCACTGAGCCTAGAATAATTGGCTGCGTCAAACGCAATACTTGTCAGGATTCTACCGCAACACACAGCACCAGCATCACGCTCAGGAAAGCATTACAATTATTATAAATTGCTCTTCCCTAGATGACCTACCCAGCTATAACGGATAGTTCGGCATAAGCTGTTTAGGAGGGCATATGTTAAAAACAGGCGGATGTTTCCCTATCACAATCCCATTTAACTCGTCATTACGATTAATTATCGCGCTTTGATCATTCAGCTTTCAGCGAAAATCGCGATTCAAAGCTTTACGAAGAAGTGCGATGCCATTTCCGTCATCCTTGGCGACGCACAGATGGACCCCCCAACTATGATTTATCTCATGGGGTATGGTTCGCCAAGCATAAACACCCAAGTCTCTCCACAGCTACAATCCAGCTTCCACATCCCAACCAGAGCTTGGAGCTCCTCTATCGGAAGCTCTTGACCAAAGCTCCACTCCACGGAGCACGGACTCTTCCCTTAGCCCATCACCTCAACACGCGCGGCAGAGCGAGAGGGCCGTCACACGCGAGAATGATTAACGACATCGCCGTGCGTAGGAGCCGTCATTGTCTCTGTGGCGGAAATAAGTACCGAGGAGCTGACCGGGCGAGGAGCCGACACAATGGTCGGAGGGTGGACAGGACGGACACAGGGACTGCGCCGCGGACACTCGGACAGGACCGGACAGAACGGAGCGCGGGTCGCAGACAGGTGGGTGCCGGTGGAGACACGTGGATTGTCTCTGAATGGAAGTGCCGACAGCAAATTGGACGCTCTCAATAGCCGGAAGTGACGCGATGTTAATTAGCAAAAAGGTAGTATTAATTAGCGGAAAAGTCGGCCTGCTTCGGCGTAAATGTAGCTGTCACGTGGACGGGATAAGGGAAAAGGAACTCGGATAAAAATAAGGAAACCGGCTGACTTAGATGCAAGTAGAGCAAGCCACGCTTCACTATCCACGTGATCAAATGTTCCTGCTCTGATATCACTGGTAGGAGTTCGTAGGCGATGATAATATGAACCATGTCTTCCCTGTCCGATTTATCGGACACGGATTTCACATCGAATAACATAACCAGCAGCAGCAGCTTTCCAGGACATCCGCGACTAGTGCGACCTACACAGAGACACTTCTAAAGAAACATCGATCGCAAGCGTCACCGAACATCACTGGACACATCAGCTGACACATCAGCTGATACATCAGTGCAGTGATCGAAACCTAGTAAATAAAGAAAGGATCGGTATAGGATGCCATACTCAGTCAAATATTTCAGACACATTCAGATCGGTGGGTCGAGATATTCAGAGTCTTGAGACAGCGATTTAAATGATAGATAAAAGGTGAGGCACTGATAAGAGGAACAAACTAAAAGGCACCTTAGCGACGCTAGAAACGAGAGGGGAGATAACAAAGCCCACTGCAGCACGGAGAGCTGAGATTACTGAGGGACAGCAGAGCAAACGACAGACGGACGGAGAAGACGGCCCCGGAGACGGCAGCGGCAGAGCCGGCTGTCAGCGTCCGTTCGCTGTCTCTCATCACCAGTGCCGCCTCTCTGCAGCCAACAGTCGGACGGTATAATGCCTCACTGATTATGGAGATGACATGCACTGCTGTCGGGGGAGCGACCGATGACAGTGCACGCGCTGTTCTTTCCGCGCTGCGTACACCAGTCGCCAGTGACAGCTTCACAGAGCTGGGACTAGCTTCGTAAGCTCTGAGGTTTGAGATGGTCGCCTTCACGAACGGAAATCAATCTCGTGACATTGCTAGGCTGAGGTTGAACTAAGCATCACGGAACTGATATTTTTCGCATGCAAAGCCTTCATTGCCCGCAAGACATTTCACCGTAGTGCAACACATTCCACCGTCCAGCAAGACTACGGATGGCACTTCTGGCGCAGCGAAGACAATGGGAAGGCGAGGGACTGGCGAAGTGCGCCACGACGGAAAGATAAAGGGAAGAGAAACGGTCCCTGTCGCGCCTTGACGTGCTACATCACACAAACAGACACCAGAAGTCCACCAATACCGGTTCTCGTGTCAGACTTCCGAACAGTTCCTGCGGACGGAAGACAGGCGTGTTCGACAAGCGATAAATGATCAAAAATGCCGAGACGGGCCCAGGCACGTGGTACTAGTGAGTGATGATGCTGGAGAAATCCGACACCAGCTGTCGGTATGAATGTTAAAATGTTCAAGCGAAATGCAAGGAAGAAGTGCAAAGAATTGTCTCTAGCACGCCAGGCATTTCTCATTAGTTTCTCATTAGCCTGGATTCAACATTTTTGTCAGAAACAAATTAAAGCTTATCTAAAAACTTCGCAAAATTTCAGAACTTGCCAGAGAGTGTGGAAAACTGGGTGTTTAAGACTCGAAAGATGCCAAACCCAATTAATAACTTCGACGAAGAAGCGTTCTGTCACATTTCAGGCGACATATTGAGCCGTCGAACGAGACATGTGACAAGGCACACCACTGTACGCCCGTCAGCTGACGAATGACGTCATCAAATGGTCGTCAGCTGACTGTCAGTGGCGGTTAACCATCGACTGCTGCGACATCCATCAAACAAATGTGACATGAACATCGAACAGCTCGCGTTTGGAGCCTACCTCCATGACAACGTCACAAGGCAGCATAACAACGGTTGGTTAGCAGGAACTCAACGTCACAGCATTCTGATGACATCATTTTCACATCAATCACTATGATATCGCTCAGGAATCCTATGGAGTGGAGACATCAAAGCACCAAACATGGATATCTACCAGCAGAGCAGTAAAAGAATCCGCTTTGCCACCAGTTGCTTAGACATATGAAGATGAACTCATGGTAAAAGAAGCACCTCCTCTGTGAAAATCACAAAGATCCCTGTAGATCAATGACATCACTAGCACCCAGTGACGCACGTCACCAGAGACTAGACCGATCCAGTGACGTCACCAGTGTCCGATGTGGGTCGCAGACCGCCCGGCGCGACTGGGCTCGGACACGCCATAGCGCTATCAGCCGCCCCGCGGCGGTGGCCGGCGCCCCGGGCGATAGAGGAACGGTCAGGTCGGGTCAAAGGGGTGGGGCAGAACGAGGCGGCTGAGATTGGGATATAGTGAGCAGGGAGGTCAGTCGCAAACAGGATATATTTATAGGAAGAAGAGCATGCCTCGCATCCAACTAGCGGTTGGTAAGCCCCTGATCCCGGCTCTGTGTTACTTGGTTCCCTGACACCGGAGTGAAAGCACAGGAAAAGTTCGGTGCTCGAACGAACTCTAATGTGCCGAGCGGGTCACACAAGTGGCGCTGATTGCCCTAGGAAAGTAGAGCTGAGGAAAACGAACGCTGCTAATGCGGGCCGTTTCGCTGAAAGCGCAATTATCAGCCGAAGCGTTTCCTATCAAGATGAAGGCTTGAGTGATTAAAATGTAGCAGAGCAGGCAAAGGCAGCCTGTTAATCATGTTCAGCTTGAATCTGGGCCACACTTAGTCATCTTATTTCGAGGCACGAGCCTGTTCCTGAGGACGTCAGGAATGAACGACAACGCAACTGTCGAAACATTTTCTACCATTCAGATGCAATTATTGCGTCGGAGATTGTCCATTAATGTCAATCAGCTGGACCCAACAACCAGTCTGGCAGCCACAAAGTTTGTCCAGCGGCTCTGACCACCGTCAAGAGGGCGGAGTGGCCTGAGAACCACTCCCACAATCGCTCTTCGCACGGTGCGAGCACCCGAAGAGAACGGAAGCTAACCCCGCCGCCGCCGCCTCCGCTGCCGCCAAAGCGGCGAAGTTCCCACAGACCGCCCCAGCCGTCGGGGCGGTCCGACCGCCGAGCAGCACCTAATGGTTCCTCTGCTCGGTCCAATGGTCTGATGGTTCACCGACAGACGGCCGGCTGGATGGACCAACTTGGACGGCGGTGGGCTGGTCGCATGGGAGGGGAGGGGGAGAGGTCAAACGGCAGAGGAGCCCGATGAGTTTGGGACAGAATTAGCCTGCCATGAGTAGGTCAAGAAAGTTCTCTTTTACAGAAACGACAGGTATATCGGCGCAGGACAAAATAACAAAATGAAAATAAGAACTCCTGCTCTTCAAACATAGAACTAGAGCCATCTGGAACCAACATAAGGCCGTTGGCCCAGCACATATACCGATAGCTTATCAAACCGACCAAAAGTTCAGAGCCTCAGTCATTCAGGTCAAAGGTCAAACGCCACGTCAAAATGGAACAGCGGTTTGTGCGGGACATGGAGGCTTAGTGAGGTTCAGAGCTATGATTTAATTCGTCGCTTCGCTCGGATTAATTAGTCTCAGACTGACTCAGCCGGGTAGGCACCTCGAATCATACCAGATTACACTAACCACAGCTTATTCCATGCTTTGAAAGGGTTAGTGCCCCGTCCTGCCACAGCAAAACCCACTAAAACCGTCTAGCTGAGTAGAAACAGTCACTGTTCCTCCCCATTACACACCCCTTTGCTCTATCACCATTAAATCACCAGAGCTTCCTAACCAGCTGGTCTTTCGACCCCACTGAGTGACGCAGGGTTCATACAAAGGGGGACGCCACCACCAAAAAACGACCCGTTCATTCAGACCGATTGTGAATACAATGCGGCTAATCATCCGTCGCTTGTCAGGCCCCCACCTTTTCGACCTTCCCTGTCATCTACCCTTTGCCGTCCCAGTTACGTCATACACAAAGCACACAGAGTGTTGTGTTGTGACGAGCAGCACTGTCAGGAGGCCCCGGTCCGCGATCTACTTACAGTCATTTCGGCTGGCACGGTGCCAACAAACGGTGCCGGTCTTTTTAACGGGTTCAGACAGGTCAAATGAGGTCATGCAGGGTCATGTCGTCGGTAATACCAGGGTGACCTGAGGTAAGTGGTGTTTTGGACATAAGCAGTCGGACGACTAGAGAAGCGACGAACTGACTAATTGTATCCGGATTAGGCTGACCAAAACACCTGAATAAGACCCACATTATCCCAAAAGCTCATGAGTCAAAATGCTGCGGCCATTCCTTTCATAATGCTACAAAGAAATGAATTATGGCACAAGGCGCACTTAGGTGCCATTTTAGAAATAAAAACAAATCCTACATTCGTCCCTATCTCACTTTAGGATCAGCCAGCGCCAGCCGTCAGCACCCGCTCTACAATTTGCACACGGGAGCGGAGACACGCCTGAGCGGCTGCCGGTACCGGTGGGGTAGGGGTCGGAGGGGAGGGGTCGCGGGGCGGGGCAGGGGACCCGGGTAGTCATTTGGGGGGGGGAGACGCCGGCTGTGCTGCCTGTAACCGGTGGCAGTGGCAGTGGCTGTGGGGAGGGGGGGGCAGAGGGGTACCGGGAACAGGGAAGGGGAGCGGCCGAGGGGGCAGCGACCGCCCAAACGACCGACCGAGCGGGCCGGCCAGCCAACGAGCCTAGCAATCGAACAGAGCCGCCATCTGGCTTCTGGAGAGAAGCACTCAAAACGCGGCGGTCGTGCGAGCCCGTACGTGACCGTGAGGCGCCTTTGTCGAAGACGAAAACCAGGCGGAAAGTGGCCGATCGAGCCCACTGCACGTGTTAGATTGGTCTCACCAATCAAAGCCGCAAATCGGGGAGAAATTCAGCGCCGATCCAGCGCCGATTCGGTGGCGATTCGGAAGCGAGCCGAAAGCGATTCAGCGTGATCGGAATGATCGTAACGACGATCTGGGGAGCGATCGGGATAGCCCGGGGCGTCATTAGGCGGCTCGATTGGATCTAAACTGTGTCCGAGTGGACCAACAGAGCCATCCGTCTGTCCGGGTCGGGATTTATCGTTCTTTTGTGGCGGCGCGTTGAAAAGCCCGAGTGGCGGCGGCGGTGGGATGATTGACCAGCGCGGCGGGGCGGGGGTGAAAGGACCGGGTGCCCCGGAGTGTGGCGCAGGAGGCGCAGAAAAGAGGCGGCTACAATAGGCGCCCCACGGTGGGCCAAGGCGCCACTGGGCGGGTCAGGGTCGCGAAACCCAGTGAATGGCCACAGAGGCTCCGAGTTGTGAATGGTGCCCGCAGAATGACGAAAAACGCCAAATAAGGGCCGTTACTCACCGGGATGTAAATTATTTTAATTCAGCTGTCTGTGAGAAATTACGAGCCATTACTCGGCGCTCACTAGCACTGATTATGAATGGTCACTCTCTCCAGACACGACAGCGTCACAGCGTGTAAAAACAGTCGGAAACAATCAACTAGCCGTGGAAGATGAATATTCATCTGGCCGGAGCGTGTACAAACCAGTATCACTTTCTCCAGTTAGACGGATGTTTGTGGAATGCAGCACCCCCCCCCCCCCCCTTCACAAACGTTACAAGCGTGTCACCCAGGTAACAGGTAAACTGGAACGCAAATCGGCATGTCACCGCTCCAAACACGTGACGTCACCCGTCCAAACAAGTGACGTCACCGGCGGCAGGTCGCCCGAATGTCGTCGTCGTCACACTCGCCTCTTGATGTGGTGAACGATAGCCATCGGGACGGTAAAACACGTTCTTTGCCTTGACTACCACTGAACTCCGGCTGCAGCCTGCCTACTAAGTAGACCTCAGCAACACTAAATACGACCCCGGCCGCCTGAGAGAGCCTAAGCGGGCCAAAACGGACCTAAGCGGCCGACAGAGGGTCTCATTGCGACGTCCAACATACAGCGACGAGTTATAAATGGTGGACACGTCGTGTTACCGACGTGGGTAAAGTCACGCGCGGGCCGCCCCAGCCCACCAGACGTGGAGTGTGGGACTCTGGCGGGCCATGACAGGACACAACGCTGGAACATGAAGATGCGGCACGAGGAAAACGCGAGGACGGGGGAAGTTGCATAAAAGTTTGCATTGACCTATCTGAGGACTTGCCTGTCCAATGCCCAACTGTAACGCCTCAGCCCCCCCCCCCCGTCGCTCTCAGGCTCATGACTGCATCTCACCTACCTCCTCACGTCACCTGCTCACCCGTCCCCCTCGTGCCAGTCCCCAGTCCCCAGTCACGAAGTCAGCACAGCGTCACGAGTCCGTTTGTCACGAGTCTCAGCGTTCGTGTCGTGATTGTACCGAGGCTCGGCCACAGCACGTGCTTCTGGCTACCGAGTAGCCTTCTGGGCGCGGTATCACGGTATCACGGTCACGCCGGCACGCCGTGATACCGCGTCACGAATTGTACCGACTGGTTCGCGACCGTGACGGCTGAGCGTTTTATTTGTTCTCGGGAATGCAGGCGGGCAGTGCTGGGACCCGGGGCTTTTATGGGTTCAACTGAGCAGAACACAGAGCTATGAGGAGTCCATGACATTTGTATGGTTTTTGGCTGTAGGATGAGAAGGGCCATGGATGACGGCAAATCTAATGCAGGAATACGGCATTCTGAGCCTTGTTGATCGTCAAGGGTATGGTCACGGAGACGGACAATCACGGAATTTAAATAAAAACCCCGTCAGCCTTGGCAAACTCCGACAAACTGGCAATGAGCGGAACAATACTGAGGATGTCTCCACATCCCAAAAATGGAAACTTACCTGAAAATCTGCGAGGCATGCTCATCGGGACGTTCCTGGGAAATCCCCGTTGAAATTCAAACTCCGCTTGGTTCGGTGTTCCTCGGCTGAACACTCAGATATCACTCATTATCCAGTGGCACAAAAAAGCGATGTGTGACCACGCAAGCACTGATCAGCCGCTGTCGGATGCACGACCAGGTGTGACTTGTCACCGGGAAACGATTCACGAATATCACGAATCCTTACGGCACGGGATGCCGTCGATTCACACGGGCCAGAAGCCGCGCGTTCACAGGGGACTGTCTCGGAACAGTCAACAGGACGTTCCGAATTCACTGAATCCACACTCGTCAGTCTCCCCCACGTACTTCACGAGCTACGGCGGAACGGAGCGGCCACACACTGCCTGGCCACACTCCCCCTTCCGCCGTTCGACCGCGCTCACTGCTCGCGCCACGGCGTGCGCGCCGTCAGCGCGCGCTGCTCGGACGAGTCCATTTCCGAACGTGGGGGAGCTAGTTTCCATGGGCGTCGAAACCGGGGGGGACGGGGGGGACGCGTCCCCCCCAGTCGAGGAATCCGGGGGGGACGTCCCCCGCAAAAATATCCTCATGAATGATTAAAAAAGTGATCAACGAAATTGGTGTATTGTCGTTTTGGGATGAAATTGCGGATACCTACTCGTATACAAATTGAATCATGCGAATTGCTGACACTGCACTTGCTTGCAGGGCTGCGGAGTAGATTGATTTTGGTAGCTCTGACTCCGGCTTTTAAAAAATCGCTCGGAGTCCCCACCCCATCTCCGATCACGGCATCCCTCGGCCCGCATCGGAGTGAAAAACATGTGATGTGATGCTTTTGTCTCTTTGAACATTTCTTGGCACGTTAAAAGATAACATTACCTACGAGGTGCAGCTCTGGACTGTCCGTCCCAGGTCCTCGATAGGGAGCCAAAGCTCCAGTTGTAGGGGCGACCATATTCAACAAGGGCTGAAGATCTGTCCCAAAGTCTCAAGCTTGCAAAGACCACACATTTTATGTAGGATATTCGTAATAGTCAAGACCTTCAGCTCACTCTCAAACGGCCCTCTTCCCGTTCAAGGCCATCCGACAGCAGAAGGTCTCACCATGTCCTTTGAACGCTTGATGCTTGAGGGTGAGAGGACCTCGTCCTGGTCTGAGAGAGCCCAGGAGGATGTAATACTCAGTATGGTCCTACATTGGTCTTACCATGACCCGGCCTTCAATCACCACAGCCAACAGAATCTCCAGCTTTTATCCGACCCATCCTCGGGGATGACGTTGACTCTGACTTCAGAGTTGAAGTCTGGTACGACTTTGGTGACTCCAACTCCGTATCCGACCAAAACCGTCGACTACGACCGAAGTCGACTCCGACCCCGCGGTCCTGCAGCTACACTGCACAGAGTTTCAAACTTCTTGGAAATAAGCTGTACCTATGGTTGACAGAGGACCACACGATTTTTTAGAGGCAGGGCTGCTGGACTTGGTGACCAGATCCTAACTGTCCTGGTATCAAACTTATTACTCGGGATGCAAAATTTATGCGTTTTGGGACTGTTTTGCAAAGAGTTTTTGCCAATTTTCGCGGCGCTTCGCGCCGCCAATTCATGCACAGATAGAAAAGAGTGTGACTAATAACGCCTCCACGCGAGAACATGAGAACATGTGTATTGTGTATGCGTTATAAGTAGTGCATAGGCCTGAAATTGTACGGTAACTAGCTTTTGGGTTTTTAGTCAGCCAATCCGTCCCCCCCAGTCAAAAATCCGTGGCGACGCCCCTGCTAGTTTCAACAGGTAGCCGACCGCGCGGCCGCAATCAGTGCAGCTCGCTGGAATCAGCTGATTACTTTCCGTGTGAAATCCGGATCTGAATTTCTCACGTCATTCCCAGACCGGCCAGACCCTGTTTGAGCGCCAGGACCAAAAGGAAGGCGAAGCACGGACTACGGAGTCCGCCACTGGCGGATCCAGACTTGCGTTTTGGGGGGGGGGGGCAACTCCTGCAAGTAACCAAACCTAGGGTACCCCCAAATCCTGTTTTCTCATCGGATTTAGGCCACTTATTTTTTCGTCACAGCCCTGAAACGATAATTTTTTAAACTAAAAATAAAAAGTATAGAAATGGTAGCCCACCCAACCCGAGCCTAAATATTACTTTGAAAACACTTCAAATTGCTTTTGTCGACCAGTTAGCCAGCTCCGGGTCGGTGCTTGGCGCAGCTTTCGCGGGCTGGGAGGTGTCGGTTGGACCCCCTGCCGTTCGACCCCTGATTAAGCTAGAGCTCGCGGAAAAAACAGGCGTGTTGCCCGTGAGTGACGAGACGAAGCCGATGATACCCGATTTTAAGGTCCTTGGTCATTGGTTGACCTTCCAGGGCGGTGTTTCACGGTCGTGCCGACAGCCGCTGCCAGCGCATTCCGCGAGCTAAGGTCAACCTTCGGTGGTGTTGTGGGTATAGTATAGGCTTGTTGATGTCTCCATTGAAACCAAAAGTGCCATCAGCGCTGGCAGCGGCTGGCAGCGTGCCGTAAAACACCGCCCAGGTCAGGTCACAGACCCAAAAGACGGGAAAATCAGGACCTGTCAGAACCTCCTAAAGTAAGGCTGTAATAGATTTGTTTTGGTGCTGATCACAAATTTCATGATAGTTTGGATCATAGATAATGTCTTCATGCGTTTAGGCCATGTCGGGGCAGGTCAGGTCAGATCAACCAGTAGGAGTACTTATGGGCGTCCGTATAGCAGGTGTCCACTACCACTGGCAGCTACGTTACATGATACGAAGGCATCAAAACTACTTCGTAAATATTCAAATGGTTGCAAAATGCTAAATTCAAAATCGGCTAAACGAAACTATCCTAGAAACATGCTAAACTCGGAAAAGTGCACCGAGGTCATCAAAGGTCAATGACCTGACTTGACCGTAAGGTGACATTGGCATCCACCCTAATGCATGGGAGCAACATCATATCCTGTAAAAGCGCGGATAATGTGAGCCGACATACGCCGAATCGCGATTCCGGCCAAACATGGCCTCCAACATGGCCAAACATATGGTGCGTTCGGAGAGGCACATTCCACGTGGAATCCGTTGAATATTCCATGCGCGCGGAATATTCCCGGAGATTGGCCGTTCAGAGAGATACGCCTCCGAACGCGGCACGGGGAATATTCCCGGGGACGGTGAAATATTCCATGCTCTCCGAACGCACGGATAGTCTCGAGATATAAGCCACAAGTCAAAGTTCACTTGGGTCAGGGTCATGAAATTTTCAGACTTTGTCAACATGAGGATACTAAAGTTTCGTCGCGATCGGCTTCATGATAACTTACACGATAACTTCACACGTCGATCGAGAGTTAAAGTATGCAATAAGAACTTCTTGGGTGAAGACAAGACCAACACTTTTATCAAGCCAAGCTCACAGATTTTTAATGATACGGTATTTTCTCTCTACCTACTACGCTACCTTCTCACATTCATTTTTCTTAAGTGTTTTTGGGGACCAAAATATATGTTGCCCCTCTTCCAGGCTTGGGGGGGCATGACCCCGTGGCCCCCCTGGATCCGCTAGGCCGAAACTAACTAGGCCGTTTTCAAACGGTCTGATATTTCAGGTCATGGTTTGCAAACGGCCGGTGTTTTCAGGCTGTTTCATATGGTCTGACTGGGCCAGGCCGTTTGCAAACGGACCGAATTTTCATACGGCCTGTAACATATATTCAGATTTCGACATCTGTCGTAGCATCAAATGCTGATGTGGTGCACTCAAAAGCCGGAATTGGTCCTTGGATGCCGTAAGGACCCTTTTAAGAAATAAGTGACCCGACTGACCCCTTAGAGATTGGCCTGAGCTGTGACCGAAATAAGTCTTAAACCGTTTCGCATGAAGGGACAAAAAGGTCCCTCATATGCTTCTTGTACAATTACGAAACAAAACAAGTTTTTTTTTCAACGAAAACTCAGTGAGTGTTCCTAAAAAATTTATTGCGCATATTCCGTGAATGAAAAATTGCCGGGTCATGTCAGGTCAGGCTGCCACAGCAAGTTTGGTAACTTGTCAGCTCAATCGATATTTATGCAATAAGACTTTCTCGGGTGACGATAAGACATGACGACACTTTATGAAGGAAGCTAGTAAACCCGGTAGTTTCTCCATAGGCGCGGGAACCTGGGGGAGGGGGCAGTGGTGGCAGCATGCCCCCCCCCCCCAACTCTGGGGCCGTGGGGGCGGTGCCCCCCACAACTTTCAGACGGAATACCGCTCTTTTTTTGCAAATATTTTCTTTTTTTGTTGAAAAAGCCAAGAGATTAAAAATAAGTGGCCTAAAACCGATGAAAAAAACTATATTTAGGGGATCCTAGGTTGATCTCTATGGTGTGCCCCCCCCCCCTCTAAAAGTAGTTCCCGCGCCCCTGAGTTTCTCTACGCTGTTGAATCACCCTGCTGATCTAGCAAGTATCTACTACGCAACCTTCTCACATTAATTTTTCTTCAAGCGTTTTGGGGGCCAAAAGATATGTTGGCCCCCTCGTTCAGGCTTTTGGGGGGCCATGGCCCCGGTGGCCCCCCTGCAGATCCGCCAGTGGGGGCGGTGCCCCCACAACTTTCAGACGGAATACCGTCCTTTTTTGCAACTGTTTTCTTTTTTTGTTGAAAAAGCCAAGGGATGAAAAATAAGTGGCCTAAAACCGGTGAGAAAACTAGCTTTGGGGGGACCCTATAGGTTGATCTCTATTATGGTGTGCTCCCCCAGTCTGAAAGTAGTTTCCGCGCCCCTGACTTTCTCTAAGCTATTGAATCACGCTGCGGATTCTAGTAGGTATCTACTACGCAACCTTCTCACATTAATTTTTCTTCAAGCGTTTTGGGGGGCCAAAAGATATGTTGGCCCCCTCTTTCAGGCTTTTGGGGGGCCATGGCCCCGGTGCCCCCCTGGATCCGCCAGTGGGGGTGGTGCCCCCACAACTTTCAGACGGAATACCGTCCTTTTTTGCAACTGTTTTCTTTTTTTGTTGAAAAAGCCAAGGGATGAAAAATAAGTGGCCTAAAACCGGTGAGAAAACTAGCTTTGGGGGGACCCTATAGGTTGATCTCTATTATGGTGTGCTCCCCCAGTCTGAAAGTAGTTCCCTCGCCCTTGACTTTCTCTACGCTATTGAATCACGCTGCTGATTCTAGTAGGTATCTACTACGCAACCTTCTCACATTAATTTTTCTCCAAGCGTTTTGGGGGGGGGGCCAAAAGATATGTTGGCCCCCCCTTACAGGCTTTTGGGGGGGGGCCATGGCCCCGGTGGCCCCCCTGGATCCGCCAGTGGAGTCCGCAAGGATATTTGATTCGCTGCAGTTGCACTCAGCACTGTTTTAATTTCAAATTATATCGATTATTATCGGTGTTAGAGTGAGTTTGCGAAATCGGTGGATCCTCGGAGTCCCTAGGGAATCCACGGAGTTCCTAGTGGCTCCGCGGATGAACATCAAGTCTAGTATATTCGCGGATAAACGGGCGGGGATCCGCGGATGAACAAAACTCTTCAGGATAACCGCGAACTCCCTGAAGAGTTGCCGAGATCCGCGAACCACCCGGGGAATCCGCGGAGTAACGATTCATTCTAGTGAGTTTGCGAAGTTTCTATGCGTTTCATGCAGCTATATTATGACAAGATTGCAAGGCGTATTGGCTAGATCGTCTGTGATCTAACCCTCGCCGGCCGAGGGGGGGGGGAGGGCGGGTGCCGCCCCCATAGGTTTTTTTTCGCGATAGCTCCGAACACGCTGGCGATAGAAAGCTGAAACTTGGCATACCTGACCTTTGATTCAAGCCGGATCTTTTGACACCAACCGCATTTTCGGGTCAGGTCAGGTCACTGACCTATGACGTCATAAGTGAACCTCTGCACGGTCTTCAGATGTCGCAACTTCGCAACGCCCTCACTGCCAGAGGAGCTTCCACATGGATGAGGGAAATGAAACTTGCAGGATCTAGTATCCATTACGAGTCTCACAACTTGTATATCTCGGATTTTTACTAAAGGTCATATGAGGTCAGGTCATTTTCGTGACCTCACCATTATCAAAGTCAATGGGGAAAAATGAAAACTGCTATTCTGGCGCCGGGAACGATCTCCAACTGTCTCAAGCACACAGAATCGTGATTTGATGCACTCCTTGCAAGGTTAGATGCGTCACTTTTGCAATGTTGACCTTGCGTGACGTCATTTATGACGCATTTATGACGTCATCAAGGTCATATTAGTTTTTCGTCAATAACTCCCGATCAAATTGAGCTAGCGAGTCGGGAAAGCCACCAATGGACTCAGGAAGACCTGCCGAATCGAATGATATGCGACATGACCTCTTTCGACCAGCTTCGTGACCTGGGGCGCTGACCTGACCTTGACCTGAGGTCAACACCCTAAGTTGACCTGACCCGAACAAAAAGTATATCATTCGACGCGCCTGAGCGAGGCAAACACGATGTTGTTAAAATCGGCGCTCTGCGGCCGTTTTTTTGCGAAGTTATTCACCAAAAACTGAACCGTACCTTGAGGCACTTGACCTGACCTCAGAGGTCACCGGTTGACCTAGGACCTTAAAATCGGGTACCAATCTCTGCGTCTCGTAACGGCGCACACGCTCATTTTTTTCCGCGACGCTCTAGCTCCTTCAGGGGCGAAACTGCGATGGGGGGTCGTACCCCATCCCCCTCGGCCGGCGCGTATGTAGAAAACCAATAGGTCCGGCGAGGGTTAACTCTCGCCCGTACCTATTGGTGTTTTCCCAGTTGCTATTGGAATTCGCGGAGTAGGTAACGATTCCAGGGGCGGCGGATTCGGGGGGGGGCAGAGGGGGTATTAATTGAGGTTGTCGCGTCTCAAAGGCGATTAAAAAGACAGGATGTCCAAAATGCTATTTGGAATCGACCTGGAATGTCAACCAATGGCCTGGTGCCGTATGGTTTGGGTAGCATTGGCTTCTTCTAATCACGGAAAGCAATCTATTTTTCCGCGAAAGCTCTAGCTCGATCAGGGGCCTCACGGCAAGGGTTCCAACGGACCCCTCCCCCCAAGCGGACACCTCTCCGCATACGCGGTAGTATCTGAGAAAACAATAATACGGACGAGGGTTAAGTCGCAGATGATCTACCCAATATGCCATGCATTCTTGTCATAAGATAGCTGCATGAAACGCATAGGAACTTCACAAACTCACTAGAATGAATCGTTACTCTGCGGATTCCCCGGGTGGTTCGCGGATCTCGTCAACTCTTCAGGGAGTTCGCGGTTATCCTGAAGAGTCTTGTTCATCCGCGGATCCCCGCCCGTTTATCTGCGAATATACTAGACTTGGTGTTCATCCGCGGAGCCACTAGGGACTTCGCGGATTCCCTAGGAAATCCGCGGATCCACAGATTTCGCAAACTCACTCTAACATCGGCATAAAAACGTGCATATCGCCATATCCATTATTCACTGGCCGTGACGGACACAGGGGCAATTTGAGCCAAATGCCCCCTCCCCGCCTGCAGCGCCCGAAATCGACGAATATTTGCGTTTTTTTCAAGAATAAAACGAAAATTTGATTTTTACTTGGAAAATCGTTGTAAACTGCACAGCAGTGTATAAGGAATAAAAATCCGCTAACTTTTTACACTATAAAGAAACTTTTTGGCGGTATCCCCCGCAGCGTCCAAGACCGCCTTTTGGATCCATCAGCGGGTATATCATCGTCCATCGAGGCAAGACACGTTTATAACGGGCCAACGGCTTTCAATAATGCTAACACCGACCATAGGCGGCGCCGGCGGAACGGGGGGGGGGGGGCACCGGGGCACCGTGCCCCCTTGATTTTGGTATCCTTACATTAGCCCTCTGGGCGTTGCATGGAAAGAATGGGACCAAAAGTTGGCAGTTGCCCCCCTTCATTGAAGGTGTTCCGCCGCAACTGAAACCGACGAGCCCTGAACCCCGGTGCACTGTATATTGTGCAATGTCAAAAAGTGAAACATCTTTTCCTACAATCATCAATACCCCAAACTCACGAATCTGAATTTAAATCATGAGCCAAGTAAATGTGTTGTGCGCAACGTGATTGCACAATGGAGTTGTAACGGGTGCTGCGTCGGGATAGTCATTCGGCTCCCGGCGCCCGACATTGGTATTCCGTCCAGGCACTGCGCTCGAGGACGAGCCGTCAACACTCACCACACGCGCACTGTCCGTGTCAGGTGTCACCGTGTCAGTGTGTCACACGTCAAAACGTCCAAACACGGTCGTAAGACAACTGATCGGCAGCTTTTGATCGCTCCCTCAGTCACGACCTTATCCGGCTCGCTAAAGGGCAGGGTCTCGTCCGTACTACGCACTACGCATTCGACCGTTAACCCTATTAGTGGCAGGCTCCTGCTACCCCTATTAGTGGCAGGGGGGGGGGGCTGTTTACGACCCCCCTTGATATCTCGAGATCTAACGGTCCGATTTTCAAAATTCAAACGGCATTCGATTTCGCTCAACGTGATCTACATTTCTAAAAAATAAAAATTAAAAAATGTCAATAGGGGGGGTAGAGGGGGGTAAAAACGGGCAAATTGCAGATACATTTTAGACTGTTTATCACGGCCAGGTTTCTGAACCAATCTTAACGCAACTTTTGCCGATCGATAGAGAATGAACCAGGAATTCACATGGATCCTAAAAATATGCATTTTAAAAAATCATAGGCGGATACAGATCATTGAGATGGGGGTACACAAAAAGTATAGTAAATAAGGTTTTTGTTGGTACTGTTTCTAAAAAGGGTGGTAATGGTCTTGTTATGTTACAATTTTCTTATGAGAGAACGACTACAATTGTATTGGTCATGCATAGGCGGTGTCAGGGCACCTATGTTGGGAGGTAAAACATAACCCCCCTTTTTTGGACGCCTGGATCCGCCTATTATAGCAAAAACGTGTCAAAAGAGGATGCACAATAACTGTATATGTTATCACATGATACCTTTCATTCACTGCTCGTAAAACTGGTGCAGCATCGTGATCTTCGCCCAAATGACTCGCTTCACGAATAGGACCCCCCAATTCCCAGTGCTCTGGAGCCGCCCCTGGTAAAGTTATGAACTTGAAATTTTCAGGGAATGTGCCCAATTTAGTTTAAGGAAAAGTCAGAAAATTTCAGCATCGTAGCTTCAGCGATTTCGGAGATATTCCCGAAAAACCTGAGGGGTGGATAAAAACAACCCCCCCCCTGCCACTAATAGGGTTAAAATGTGTTCATAATCAATGCCGAATGGGGAAGCGATGATGGAATAAGGGTAGGACGGTAGACAGATAAATAGTGAGGTCGGGTTCTAGCCAATAGAATACATAGCGGTATCAATAGGTCACTGACATTGAGGCAATTATGCGGTTTGATGCCCTTTCAGTGTCCAGATTGTATCGCTTTAAAATCACCTCAAGCTTTTTCATCAATAGAGGCTTCCGGATCCTAAGAGCCGCACTTTTGTATAACGATAGACATCAGAGCTCATTTGATATCCTCTGTTCGTTTCACCTTGCAAACGCCGCTCAGAGGAGTTATAGTCAACACTTTGACAGGACCAATCCATCTACTCACGCAGAAATTCCAGATCGCCACCGAACTCCCGCGTAAATTATTATCGACTCTGAGGCCCGGCTAATCCATCATACGCAGCGCAGATGATTTACACTCATCCTTCTCCAAAGGATGAGATGGACAGCTGCCACCACTTCGTAGTTGTGATGGACTATTGTGATTATCGCGAGACGCTACATAACGTGACTAACATGCAACAAAGTAAGCTTTTAAGGCCTGGCTACACTATGCGTTTTCTTCGTGCGTTTTTTGCGTGTTTGCGTGTTTTGCGTGATATCGTTCTAGAAAAAAGAACGATATTACGTTTTTGTGATGTTTTTCACCTTAAATTTTAGTTACATAAGAGTTATATTAGCTTTTGTATATAACCAAAGTAAAAATTATATTGTTTATAACTTTTTTCCTAGAACGATATTACGCAAAACACGCAAACCTGCAAAAACGCACGCAGAAAACGCATAGTGTAGCCAGGCCTTTAACGATGAACTAGCATGGACAGAAGGACCAGCATTAAATATATTTATAAATGAAATTTGTCTTGCTTGTTACAACAAAATCCGTAAAATCCAAGCTCAATTCAAATAGAAACGTTCCTTAAATTACAACACTTCTATTTGATTTAAAAATAACCATCGAAGTCATTAAATTCTACTTTCCCATAAATGACAAGCCTAGCACCACTAATATAGCTCTCATGGAATCATTTCCAAGCCAAATTCAGCAAGGTCGTTCCTCACAAAATCGAGTTTAGAGGATGTCTCACCACAAACTTTCATTCCGTCATCTCATCAGACACTTGTGTCACCTGGCCAGCTCTCCCCACAAGCTTGCATCTAAGACGCTAACATTTGCTCTAAGATGCCACAAATATGCCGTAACTCCGACCTAATCAAGTATGACACGTGCCCCTTCTGTCTATTCTGCGTCAAACATGGTAAATTGCCAATTAACCCCTTCTGTTCACGGCAAAGAATATAAGGTTACTGCTTATCGGCACACTCAGTACCATGACGAGCCTACGTCAAGACAAGTCAATTATTCCTTTCCTCGTATTGCAAAGTAGCACTCCGCGCAATTATATTGTTTGCTCTGCCTCTGTGTTAAACATACATACAGGATTGGTTATTGAGGTTAGAAGCTGCAATCTCGATGTTTTTTTTTGTTTTTGTTTTTAGATTGCCCAACGATTCCGGGTATATGTGTGCAAAATTGCCAGAAGCATGCAGCATTTCATACAAGCGTGAAAACAGGCGTTTGTGATGAAGCTTTAGGAATTAGGAGCAGGCAGATAAGAAACATGAACTTCAAGTTCTACTAATGAACCGAACAAGTTATGAGAAAGTAACAGCGAGCCTAGTTAGACAGAAGCGCAGTGTTGAAAACGTTGCACGACAAACGGTGTCTACACCGACAAATGTCGGTCAGTAAGGCTGCTGACGCACAAGTTTGTCATTGTCATGCGGTTTGAGGAAGAGTTCGCAGTCGGTTGCGTGCTTACTGCGTGAGTTTGACAAATTAAAAAGCAGAGGAACTTTGATTAATGATCGTCTGATGACAGGAGACATTTGAGTTGAAAGGAAAGATATACAACAAAGTCGACTGCTAAGTGCTAACCATTTATGGCGATTTGAATTCTTGAACAATGTGATGGATAAGTGAGTCACAAGGAATTTATGAGTGACTTCAGAACACGAATTTTTGATCCGGATTTCCTGTTATTAAACGCGGAACAGTACAGTATCATTCAGTTGACATCTGTGTTCGTGGTGAAAAAATAGCCACACCTCAAGCCAAACCTTCCTTCTCAATTGTGTCGGTCGAGACATTTTCTTGTTCTTTCTCGTACGACTGTGATAAAGAAATCTACATCTTACATACATCGCTTGGACGGTGGACAATCATCAGATATCATCACTGATTTGTAAATCCAGTCTTTTACACAGTTGTAACTGGGTCAAGCAGTAGCGTATATCGAGAACCGTGTAGTTCTTTTTTAATTTGAGATCATCTATGATGAATCCTTGATTCGAGCAGCACGGATGCAGCTTTACCAAAAAGAAGTTCGGTTGGTAGCTCACAAAGAGAGCTGTAACAATCCCAAATCAATGAAGTCTAAATTGCAGCTCTTCTTCAGCTGCTAAAATGAAAATGGACTGCGGATAAAAAGGAATTGCGCCAGGTCGCTTACATTGATAAAGGAAGGATTGTGTTCACAAATGAATCATCAAATGAAGAAGTGAAACATATTTAATGGCCCAATTCTAAGGCAGGGCTCTAAACTAAAAGTAGTTTTGCCATCTTTCATACACCCTTGAACTGCGAACTGGAAATACACGACATCGGTGTACCGTGCTACCACAAAAACGATCTCAAACTTTTGCTCGACAGCCTTTTATGGTAAGTTCATCCATCCTGCTAACCGAACGAATCACTGACGCACTGGCTTTCATGAGTCGAACAACAGGAAAACAACACTGCATGACTGATTTTCCCACGGCTATCGTTGATATTTCCCTCAATAACCGTCCAGTGCTCGCCTAGCCGAGCGATCCATTCACCGGGCCACTCCCAGTCTACCAGTCCTCCAGTGACGTCACATAGTACTCCAGTTACGTCATCACCGTGTATAATTCGCTGAGCGATCCTTATCTTCAGAACAGGTGTCGTCAATTGTGCGAGACTGATAATGATCGCCGTGTGTAGGCAACATGTGACTATAATTAGCGTGAAAGTCCAACTGTGTATGTGGATGTTACTTATTGGCACACGCCTTGCGGGACAAATATGCACTGTACCTATTCATTAGAATGGACTGGAAGATAGTGAGTGTACGACGTGCGTGCTGTTAATTATGTTTACGTAGGCATTATATGTGAGCACTTTTGGCGTGAAACGAACGGCAAATTGGGTGTCCTTTGCGCATGGAACATCCCCGTGTGTAATGGGATTTGAGCACACGATTGGCTTGCACCGCACACGCTCTGCTGTGTCAACAATAACCATACTTTAATTCTTTCAACAGAAAATCCTGGTAACAGTGGCGATTGACTAAGCCAAACGAAAAGAAACGCCTTCTGCACATTAACGATATCATGCCCATTTATTAATGACATTTTGAATTGAAAATAAGTTTTTTGAATGGTCAAAAAGGCTAACTTCATAAAATACAGAGGCAACGGTAGGTAAAGTCAACATTCAACATTGCTATACCGTTGCCGTCCATTGTCCAATAACACGTCATACGTCCGCTGCACCCATATACGAGTATGCTGTGCTTTCCACTGACCACTGCCCCCCTCCACCCCCCCCCCTCTGGTTCCACCCCTCCCCTCGTGACGTCACACGTGCTGACGGACGGCGAACAGCTGGCGGTCAGGGGAGCCCTCCCCTGCGCTCCCCTGCGCTACCCTCCCCTTCCCTCAGCACCCCGTGCAAAACACACAGGGGAGCGGGAAAGGGGCCGGTGCGGCGGACCGGTCAGCGGGCTGCGTGGTTCACACCGGATCCGTAATGACGCCGTAACCGTTACGGCCGTAATGAGCAAGACATTTCTCAAGATTCCCCAAGCATTGCGACTTTTCTAGGCGAAGTTGAAATTTGGCAACCAGCCGCCGTAAACTGGCAGCGTCCACCGTACTCGTTACGGAACGTAACAGAAGTTGGGGAAAATTGAACTTTTCGGCCGACCGGCCGCCGTAATGACTTTTGTTGACATGTATCTCCAAAACGGTTTGACTGTTTGATGAGCGGTCTTCTTTAGAGAGGGGATATATCTTTTCTTCATGGAATTGTGCTATCCATAAAAGTCATGAGTGCCTGTTACAGCACGTGCCACGTGCGACGTGAGAGGTTCCAGAAGAGCTCGTCATTCATAACTCGGGAACGGCTGAAGCGATACAGCTCAAAATTTGTTTGTTGTTTTGGCTGGGTGCACACTACACATCCGGTGACCTTTGAACGGTTTTGAATTTCTTCAGCGCGTGCGCACGTGCACACCCCTTTTTAATATCTCGGGATCTGCTGGGGCGATAGCGCTCATATTTTGTATGCTAGAGGACACCATGTAAATATGAATATTGCACAGGTTGGCAAAGACCTGTGCATGCACGTGCGCACGTGCGTACCCCTTTTTAGTATGTGGGGATCGGATGGTCCGATAGCGCTCATATTAAGTATGGTGAAAAACACTATGTTTTTAAGCATATTGCACGGGCTGGCAAAGACATTGATTTGCACGCGCGCACGTGCGTTACCCCTTTTTCATATCTGTGGATCGGCTGGGCCGATAGCGCTCATATTTTGTATGCTGAATAACACCATGTTTATAAGCATATTGCACGGGTTGGCAAAGACATTGATTTGCACGTGCGCACGTGCGTACCCCTTCTCCATATCTCGGGATCCGCTGGGCCGATAACGCTCATATTAAGCATTCCGAATGACACCATGCTGACCTGCAGCTTGTACTGGTCAGCGAGGGTATAGGCTAGCACGTGCGCACGTGCGCACCCTTTTTCCATAACCGCAGATCAGCTGGGCCGATAGAGCTTATATTAAAGGGAGATAATGAGCTTTCTTTTTTCTTAAATAAAAATTACTCGACATCTATACTATTTCTACTGTAGTTTCTATAAAATATGAAAATTTCCTAGCACATTTTCGTATGTGAAAAAGGTTTTTATTTTTGCAAAAAAAGAAGCAGTACTTGCAGTACTTGTAACACCCACCGAAATGCGTTGTCCTTCTCTATAAAAAAGTCGCAGTATATGGCGCTTTTGTTTCAAACAGCGACGCTTGGGTTTTTGTTTATGTTATCGCCTTGTCGTTGCTTGGTTGTAAGGATTCTAACTTGAATTAGAGTTAATTCGGTTTAGAATTAATTAGATTCTAATTCGGGGGTACATAGTGCCTACTCTTCTTTGTTTCCAAGTATTATTTTGCGCCACAAATGAACGGCATGCGCCAGAAACGCAGCCAAATCTTGCGATTGCGACTACGAAATTCATTATTTTGGCGTCAGAGCCTGAAGCGAAAAATACAAGCATATTTATTTCAAAAAGACTTCAGGTTTGTCGAACGGTGTTATGAGAATTTTGATAACAGTACTGCATAAGTTTTTCAGTGATGCCGCAAAAGTGTTGTATCTATCTTCTTTTATTGTGCAGTCGGCGGGACCGATTCAAAATTGAGTCGTTGCTACTAAAATAGCAGCATATGGCGTCAGATGATGAACAGGAAAAATAGTTGCGTAAATTTAGACAAACCACCCCCCAAACCATGAAAATCTTTTGAAGGCACTATAGACGACCATTAACTAACTAGATGTGATGAAGATCAAATGTAAGGATACGCTCATTTTACAAAATTACATGCAAGTACCAAAAAGTGATGTAAGTACTTATTCAACGGTCATTTTCAGCGCTCCCCGCTAACGTGACTTCAAGTTGAGATATTTGCGGCAAGGTACCGAATTGAGCAAAATGGTTTTAATTTACATTATAACTTGTTGTGTTTTGTCAGAAAATGGTCCTAACTCAGATTTTGTGGAAAAAGGTCATTATCTCCCTTTAAGTATGCTGAATAACACCATGCATATTAGAAGACTCCACAGGTCAGCGAGCGTATTGGTCTGCACACGTGCGCGTGCTTACCCTTTTTAATGGCATGTTCCGATTGCTTGGGATTGCATCTTTGGTAGATTAAGCCAAGGTATCGCCGAGCGATTGTGAAGCTTCGAAATGTTGACGAGGGCAGCGGTCTGCTCGTGCGCACGTGCAGACCCTTTGGCCTTTTACCTTAGCTCGAATCAACCTGCCAATAATTATTATTTCTTGTGAGCATGCCCTCAGCGTGTAACGTTCACGGCTTACTTTGTATCTTGTTTATGGAGTTCTGAGTTCTGAGTTTCATGGAGTTCTGAGTAAACATCACCGGCCATATTGCCTCTGCTACTTGCTAAATTTGATACTTGGACTTGTAGATATTGGCAGACGTTTGAATCCACATTGACTCTTGGCAAGCCAATCGAGCAAATGGTATACAATCCAGATTCTGGCGTCCGTTGGTATTCCCATCATCCACGAATAGCAAGAATGTAAGAAATAAACTTCAGCGTTACATGCCCTCTTGTAATGCAAGAAATAATGCAAGAGTCTCCGTCCAGTGTTCTGCCCAATGCCCATCGGCGTTTAATTAACAATGATATGACTCGATACAATTGCAGACCGCTATGTCAGAGCAAAATTAACAAATTAAAAGGAAGAGAGTAAAACAAGTCTACATTCTGGCGCTCCAATATTAAAAACAGCTCTTGGCTTTAGTCCATTTTCCGCTTGCCTATAAACAAAATAGAGTTTTGGCGCACTTGTTTCGAACGGTGACGCTCAGCGATGGCAATTCCCGGTGCACACCGAATCCGTAACCATTACGGCGTTACGGCGTCAAAAAATCGAACTACGCATGCGCGTTGCATTGTGCCCTCCACTTTCGAGATATTTTTAATCGCCACCGTATTCATTACGGAACGTAACGGTCATTACGGATCCGGTGTGAACCACGCATAAGTTTGGGACGGTGTAGACTGGAGGTTCAAGGTTGTCTCGCCTTGAGGATGTAGTTTGTAGCGAGGACGAGAGGGAAGAGAAGCTGAAGGGTAAGAAATAGAGTGAGAAGGATATGAAAAACAGGGTTGGGGAAATGAGAGCGGAGCGCGAGAGAGAGAGAGGACGGAGAGAGAGAGAGAGAGAGAGAGAGAGAAGAGGAGAGAGAGAGAGAGAGAGAGAGAGAGAGAGAGAGAGAGAGAGAGAGAGAGAGAGAGAGAGAGAGAGCGAGAGGAGAGAGAGAGAGAGGAGAGAGAGAGAGAGGAGGGAGGAGAGAGAGAGAGGGAGGAGAGAGGAGAGAGAGAGAGAGAGAGAGAGAGAGGAGAGGACGGAGAGAGAGAAAGGGAGAGAGAGGGAGAGATAGAGAGAGAGAGAAGAGAGAAGGAGGGGAGAGAGAGAGAGGAGGAGAGAGAGAGAGAGAGAGAGAGAGAGAGGGAGAGAAAGAGCCTGAGCTAAGGATAGAGCCGTCACGCGGTCACCACGTTGGATTGAGTTGCGACAACCACCTGACGCAGTTCGCACGCTGTTTGATCAATGACTCGTAGCTCGTCGGTAGTCTTTGTTTGACAGCACGGGATCCACACAGAGCCCGTTTGGGTATGGGAAGGGTAGTTAACAGGTCGGGCCGCCCCCTGAAAAATGGCCCGGTGATTTACTGATGAGGTATAGTGACAGGGAATCACGGGAATGGGTGTCACGGAATCACGACGCTGTGGAGGGTGGTGGGAGTCGTTATTACGTGGGAAAATAATGCAAGGTCAGGTGGTGTATAGAAGAGACTGAGAGGCATGGGCCGATTTACACGTTGGGTACTGATGAATGGAGCAGTTGTGTCACCGAACCAGATGGTGCGATATCTTTTGTTGTTGGAGATCCATTCTAGCGTGAGGACAATAACGAAAAGCAACAAGATGTAAGTAGATAATTGATTTTTTCCCCGTAAATAAAATGTAAATAATGCATAGACCTTTCTCCCCGATGTATTTAACCCGCCTCTATTTCTTTCGTCCCCGACTCATAGCCTATGACGATCTTGTCTGTCATGCTCGTTAGCCAGGACCCAGAATGTGCGGAAAAATCAATGTCACCTAACAATGGTCCCCGGTCCCCCCCCCCCTTCCCTGCCCCCTCAGCTGTCACGGGTGGAGCCACCGAAGCGTTACCACGTGGAGTTTGCGTCCCCTAGACAGGGGACAATGTGCGGGGGAGTGGACAGAGTCACAGAGCCATTGTGTTTTGTTCTGGACGGAAAAAGTCAGCCTCGTGAGGAAAAATAATGGTTATGATACGTCCAACAAACGGGTGAACAAAATTTACGATGCGTTATTTTTGACAAACTTTGTGGATCTGGCTCAGTGAATAAGATAAAAATGTAGAGCTTGCAGGAAGTATTCACTTCGTTTGTCATATAAAATGAATATCTTGGACAGAGGTATATTGAGCCATTATAAATTTCAGATTATTCAGCCGAATATTCCACTTCCCCTTCTTTACTTTACCCGATAGCTGAAAGGTGTTTTTCCTCAATCCTTGCTCATTTCTCAGAGCCCTGGGACTTTTCCCCATAAGTGTCAGCTGGTGGTGAACTAAGGGCTTGCGTTGTAGTTTCACTTTCATCACAGCCGGGTCTTATCCACCCATTCGGCAATCGAGCCGGTCGGCGTCCACGGACATAGGCCAGCGTAGATGCCGTTTACGTCAGCAGCGCCACTAGGCGGCAACTGCATGAATTAGCGGTTCTCTATGCCACCACAGTCGCCGCTGTCATCTCAAACGTGAGAGCTGAGACCGTTTTCGAGGGTGGACGGACGACTCCCGAGCCTCTTAAAAAGGGCAGTGGCCAGGCCGCGGTCATTTTCACTGATGAGGAGCTCACACAAAATCCCCTGTCCGGCCCCCGAAATCCCCTGTTTGTGTCAACAAGTCGCCGACGAGCGGAGGAGAACAGAGTAGCGCCGGTGTTGATGCCAGTTTAGCACTCACGACACGGCAGATATTGCCGGCTGGTATCTCGAGATGCAGTCAGGACTGAGCCTGGGTTTTGTCTGCCGGGATATCTCGAGATGCTATCGTCACATCCTGAAGAATCAACCGCTGAAATTTCCAAGAACTCGCTTTGTGGGGGCGTCATGGATCTTCTTTCCTAGAACATTTCGTAACACCGCTCCATATGGTAGAACAATGAGGAATCCGCATTAGAAAACTAGCTCATTTACGCCCTGCCCTCCCCTTACACACAAACGATCACATGTTTTCAGCTGTCAAGCAGCGCCTCCCCGATATCGATGCGTATCCTATAGCTTCCCACGATATCTCAAGCAAATCACATGCGAAACATTTCAGCAGCACGCATTCAAACCGCAAGCCACTGCTGCAACGCGTCTCCAGGCCTGTTCTCAGACTCCGTGAGCGCAACATTTACATCTTAGACTAGCCGTCAGAGGCCAGAGTCAGAACACGGCCTCCAGATGGCCACCGCACTGCGCCAAATTCGTCGCCAGTGCGCCATATTTGGCACCGAGGACGTCCGACATCTGGCAGCATGCAGCATTGTCTGGCAGCATTAGCTGTTATACAAACTACAAAGCGAGCGGCCCGGACAAGCGTGAGATGGTGCATGGAATGTTGCAATTATGAGAGACAAAAAAGCCCTCTGTGCAAACAGCAGGCTGGGTGACACCAAGTCAGCTAAGACAAAAGTGGAGAATCAAGGATAAAATATTTAAAAGTAAAAAACGACTGAATAAGATACTAGTATGCAGAGCAAAGGTGGTTAAGCCGTTTGGGGGCGGCAACCAACCAGCTCTCAGGACTCAGAAGTCAAAATATAGCCCTCTATTGACTAGGGGAGAGTGGGGCAAAGCGGCCACCCGGGGCAAAGCGGCCACCCATCGTTTTAGCCCTTCATAGCTGGCTTCAGTTCCAATTTATGGTTTCCAATTATACTTCTCTTCACGGTCGTTCGAATGAGCCAGACCGGGGTTTCAGGCCCATCACCATTGTTCTGTGAAACACGGAAAAGCATTTCTTGCCAGATTACCAACTATGTTTACAATTTTTAAATGTTATGTTATTCCATAACCGTTTGGAATTTTTATAAGCGTTCTTGTCCATGCATTGCATGGTTATCGTACATGTATTATACCAATTTTAATGTTTTTTACCCCACTAATAGCTAAGCTGGAATATTTTTGTCTCGGACGGTATGCGCGGGGCAAAGTGGCCGGGGCAAAGTGGCCACCCCCCAATTGGCCATAAGTTGTTTCCATCTGGATAAAAACATTATTTATATTCAAATGTGTCGTCATGCATTCATCTTGGCCACTTTTCAGTTGCATGAGTTACCAAATAATGCAATTAAATGTTTTTTCATGAAAATCCTTTCTTTGTTTACCTACAGGTGGGATGCTGACAAAGCAAACATCCATCCTCGCTTAAACCTTGTCACCATCAAATACCCTAGTCGTATACACGAGGCAACTATTTTGTTTCTCATATCGGGACTTGAGAAGACGCCGGTGGCCGCTTTGCCCCAGGGTATGGGGCAAAGTGGCCAATATGCATAGGTTTAAAGTTTTGTCAATATCTTCCATATGTTAACGCCTTTGGAAATAAAACGCAGTTGAAATAAAAGGCAACTTAATAGGGATCACATTGGCATAGAAAGAATCTTTCCAAGTTTCAAAATCAAGCGTTGGCATCGTGAGAAGCGTTAGGGTGGCCGCTTTGCCCCACTCTCCCCTACTTATAACCCCATCCATCCTCTCCAGACAACCTTCTGAGTGACCACACTTCACCTTGAATACCTCTAGGATGTCCATCAGATCTGAGATCCCGGCCGCATCCCATTGTGATCAGATGGACCGACAGATAGGGAGCGTCTCACAGCAGCTCTACTGACAGCTACCGCAAACTGCACTCGCATGTACGAGTGCTCGGGCCCAAGTGAGCTGGTTCAGAGCGTGGGGAACGGGCTTGGCTCGATGGTATGTGAGTATATACGACCTGCTTGTGTGTGTTGTGTTGTGTGTCTGGAGGTCAACGTTATAGCGCCTGTGGCCCCGTATACGTATCATATGTTTTGTGATCGAACGTTCTGAGACTTGAGAAAATAAAAACACAGTCTACATTATTAGTTGGTTGAGAAAAAACGTCTTTTAAATAGCCTCTTTACAATGAAATACCAAATGATCAGAGGTTGAAATAATTAGGCATTGATGATTTCGACCACAGGTCATTATCAAATTAAGCCAGACAGGACTTTTGTAAGACGAGACGAAGTCTTACAAAAGTTCTGTCCGACTTATTTTGATAATGACCTGTGGTCGAAATCATCAATAATTATTTCATTCTCCCATCATTTGGTATTTCATTGTAAGGAGGCCATTTAAAAAGCGTTTTCCCATGCAACTTATACCTATGCCTTACAATATGTAGGTACAACAAAAAATACAAGTGTACATTTTTCATTGACTAACACCGTTCGAAATGCATATGCGTGTCAAAAATGCATATTTTTGGTGGGGTTAGATTAGAACCAATTCCTGCTAGTGTGGGCAGGCGGTTATCAATCCACTGTCTCTCCTGTTGGGATCCACCGCTGGATTTTATAATATCTGTGGCACTACCACTGCATCATGGGGGGGGGGGGGGTCAGTCCAGCCCCGCAGCCTCAATGGGGATCGATACTGCTTACCACAGCGAGACAGAGTGGAGAGAAGTGGACAGAGAAAGGAGGATGGGTCATCGGTGACGTCATTGCTGAGTCAGGAGCTAGCAGGAGTTCATAGATCCGGGTCAACACGAGCTCAAAGAGAACGACATTTGCATAGGGACACAAAGCGCAACACTGACCCTGAATTGAAAATCACCCGCAGTGCTACTCGTTATCTAAATGTGTCCTCTGACGCTGAGTGTAGGTATGTCCCATAATCGTGCTCTTCTCTTGCTCTCCGGGAAACCGGACTCGACACTCCCTAATGCCTTATTTCCCCGAGTGATGTCCTGCAATCTTTCATCGCGTGTCATATACCGCTTGTAGCCGTTTCATGTAGCCGCTTTGCACTTGTGCAACTATTAACATTACACCAAGTAGCGGCTCGCAGTGCACCGACTGGGGTGCCGGTGGTACCTAATGAACAGTGCCGAGTTGCAATGAGCAGAAGGCAAGGGCTCCATATTCCGTCAAAGCATCGCCCGCTGCATGCCCTTGCCATCTAGCGAGCACAGTATGAAGCTTCAGAAGAAGGGAGGCTCCGGTATTGGAGCAGCAATTGTGTAATTTGTTGCAGAGATGGTGATTTAGCTGGGAGTTGAGACCATTTCTATCACGTCACTGTGTGGTATATGGAGTGAATATATTTGCAGCTGTGTTGCTGAAGTAGTTTGATGCCCTATGTTCAAATCATTTGATCGGGATGAGTTTTCCTCATACCTGTCCGGGAGCATAAGCTAAATACGGCTCCAAATGGAAACAGCCCTCGAGCAAAATAGCAAAATGATTGATTCTCTTGCATTACCAACAGATGTTTTGAAAGCCATCACCGATATCCGCTTAGCTAATGTAAGAACACCCAATGGTTTCATGGTCTTATTGAACCACCAAAATTATCCCTCTTACTTCGGTCACGCGGCCGGCGGGCTGATTTTAGACCCCTGTAATGTGGACAAGTAAGCTGTCCGTAGCCGAGCTCTGACCACGGAGTCAAACGTTGACTGCAGAAGTCACATGTGAACTATACATGATACATAACACCCGTCACATGCCCCCAATGCCCAATATCATTGCAAATGGACCTTCACCAGGTTTCAGGTAACCCGACACTCCATTGACCTTCCCCTCTCAGGACTGACCTGGTCTCTCTAGAAGAACGACGGCGCTCGAGGGGAAGTATCCAGCTCTGGGCGATGTGGAGTAGCTGCTACTCTGTATGATAACACCCCGCCAACGGCCGGTGGGACTCTGCTCCAAAACCTGACGGGAACAACAGGAAAATAGTCATATCGGGCGGTATCACAGGGCAATCAGTGGCAATTTGGAGGAAGGGTGTATTGGTTTCGGTCGTGATGATAGTATGTGAACACAGTGATTCGTTGAAAAACAAAGCCAATTGAGGAAAATATCGATCAACAGTGAACACAGAAGTAGGTACATACACCAAATTGCACAAGCTATTGCTAGGAAAACACATACCTATCACACATAACACTGCCTAACTGTCACGGCCACCCTCACCGTGCACTTCACGGACGCCGAACTGACAAGGTGGACTGAGCAGTGCTCACACTCACAATCACAAACGCACAGATGGCTTCTCGAGAGGGCATCACCGGCCACTGAACTGGGCCCCTTCAACAGCTGACCATCCCAGACACACATCAAGAGGTTAGCAACAACCACCACGCCCTCGGGCGATCTGACGCCTCTTTACTGGTGAGCCGACAGAGCGCACGGGCTACCCTCGGGGCATTGATGTCAGAGATGCACCAGCGCGGTACACGGTCGGCGATTTTACGGCAAAAAGCGGACACAGCCCGACACGTGTAGCAATATCCGAACATGGCTGTATGATCGGTATATCTGAGTGGGGTCAGACCAAAACTGACGTCACTATCAATCAGCTGACGACTGCGAGATGTGTGAGGTGCCGAAAGGACGTCCCAAGGATGCATAACAAACAAGGCCGAAGAGATAGGGAGAAGGCCATGACAGTGCGACTTCTCAACGTATTTGGGACGTTTCGCCAGGTATTGAATGCACCTTTCTCCGCAAAATAAACTCACCAAATATTGGTCAACTAATTAGCTCTTAATTTTACGTTGGCATTGAAAGGAGGGAACGTTTCTTTGTTATGATCGCTTACCGCATCAGTAATAATCCTGTCAACTTTCGAGTACAACAAATGAACAATAATTGGACCTTTACCCTGTATTTAGCTCTTATAAAACAATGCGCAGGCATTTATTTCCTTCCAGGTGGAGCGCCTTGTTCAGACTAGCCCCTGGTCGTTTGTTTCGAGTGTCTGCAGTTTGTGTGCAGCTGTTACTGTCTGGGTGTAAGCCTAAGGGACGGGTCTGTAGCTTCATCGATCCACTGGGGGCCTTATAATGGCTCATTAGTTGTTTCTGAAAACTTGGGGTGCTGGCTATCGTCTCAATAGAAGAGCTGTGTACCCAGCAGGCGCCATACGTCAGCAGAACTGATAGGAGTCATTGCTTTGGCGCCGAAAGTGATGAACGACCAGCTAAGCCGAGTATCACATGGTGACCCAGAAATAATGAGCAGCGTCAAGTGGTGAAATGAAATTAATAATGTTGTAGACTAGAGACGCAGTCAAGAAAATCCAAGAATATGCTATCACATGCGCTACAATTTAGCACTATTGCTAAAAAAACAGCCAGCTTATCAAACAAATAGTTTATCGTCACATTTACAGCCTGTTAACTGTTTTGTTCTTTGTGAAAAGCGATAATGTGAACACATATATATTGCACATATATATGTGCAATATATATGTGTTCACATTATCGCTTTTCACAAACGTCAAACTGTCATACCACAATATGTTTTGTTCTTCTTTTTTGGCTAGCTCAATAATTTCAGCATGTTAGCTTATCTGCTTCGTGAGAAGAACCAACGCTCCGCCGCTAAGCGCATTGTAAACGGCAGACTGTGTCTTGTTGGGGCGGAACCGAAACAGCTTGTTTGAGAAGCAAATTAGCGATTTGTGTGCTTGCTTGTGGTGGTCCACTGAAGTCTCATTAGAATGATGTAATCTGTGATTGTCTGGCACCGATCTGGGATGCCCTTGGAAAACCCGGCTACTGGTCGAGTGTAGTTAAAATTATTCTAGGGGTCTAAGAACTACGATTGAATGCTAAAATAGGTAAACAAAGGAAGGTGAGATATGGAAGATAATGAATGCATTGAAACACATTGTGCATGAGAATGATGTATTCAAATAAGAATTTCGTTCTGGACATTTAACATGAATGCCAGAAGCAAACAGTCGAAGATTATAGCCTAAATAGGAAGTTACTTACGACTCTGGCCTCCATATTTTGCCGCGCAGTTTCTATTGACACGTCCAATACTTCCCAGAACTCGTTCAGCTCAGACGTGTTAGTAACACTTCACCACGCTCAAATCCGATCACAAATCCACTGGAAGACTGTTCAGTGATCTATTCACGGCAATGCTGAGGAATCACCGCAATACTCCTACATCCACATCACCTGAGCTCCCGTTCCTATAGAATATCACAAAAAACTAACTTCCTACCCACCCCCGGCGTTTTTAAGCCTCCTAACTCCGGGGCCGCTCGTACGGTACTGTCAACCGCGCCTCAGGCACCACCGCCCCAGGGCATGGCCTCAGGCGGTCTGCTGAGGTGGTAAATACGAGAGTCCACGGGTCAGGTAGCTCTGGTTCAGGTCGGGTTCGTCCGTGCCGGTAGGTATGGTTCGGCTGAACTCAGGTGAACCGCCGGAAGGGCAGCGGCGGAGGTAGCAGAGACTGAGTGGGGATGGTAAATTTTGTTTTTGAGAGGGACAGAAATGCTATATAAATGTGTAATGGTCTTTGAAGCTGCTCAATCAGCACAACGGATTGGAAATGTATGAAGAAGAGTGGAATGGTGCGTAATATTTGCAAAAAAAATCACATGAACTCAGACGTTCACGTTATGAAAGGTCATGCGGGCCCATGACCCTTCAAAGGCTATGTGCAAGAGAGAAAAACTGCTTCGACACAGAGCAAACAGCCATTATTACACAAAGTTCACCGGTGAGAGAACTTCGGGCTTATGAGACGACCCCAACTTTGAACGGCGGACACAACTTTGCCGTGTATAACTTCAAGTCCCGGGGGCAAAGCTGCCTCAGAAGTCGATGTGCGCCCAACTTCATAAGCAAATAAGAGTCCGGTTTGTGATCTTTACCTGTCTCAAGCGACCTTCTCAAACTTCGGTTCTAATCAAATTTGTATGTCTAGACAGCACCCGTCTGGCCTTTGGGTTTTCGCAAAGTCCCATGGGGATTTCCCAGCAATGTTTGAATGATCACATGAAACTTCAGCATTCACCTAGACGAAGAATTGAGATCCATGTAGTTTTCATTTCCATTCAATTTTTCAGAAGACTGAAACCCACCATAGCTCCATCAGCCTCACCCAATTCCATCGCTGGCACCGCCTCTGCTCTTATGTTAAAGTTAGCACCTCGGGCGTCCGCCCCCCCTCCCCTCCCTCGCACCCTTTGACCCGGACAGGGTCGCTCACAAGGACGGGCCAACGTTCGGCGTTCAGCGGTCGTCCAAGGTCGCAGTGCCTGAGGCGTAGCCGCAGGCACGCGAGAGCTGAGGTCGCAAAAACCGAGATCGCATGAACCGAGATCGCATGTACAGTCTGTCTTAAAAGTACCGCTCAAAGTGACGGTGGATCCATCAACCCTGACCGAGGAAGGGCCTGTGTTAGTTTGAAAGTCACCGAATCAATTGACCTGGGGAATGGACGAGGATATCCATTGTTTCGGTGACTCAAATCCAGCAGTCCTTCCTCGGTCAGGCTTGATGGATCCACTGTTACTTTGCGCGGTACTTTTAAGACAGACTGTACAGTCTGTCTTAAAAGTACCGCGCAAAGTGACGGTGGATCCATCGAGCCTGACTGAGGAAGGGCCTGCTAAATTTGGATCACCGAAGCAATTGACATCCTCGTCCATTCCCTAGGTCAGTTGGTCGGTGACTTTCAAATTAAAGCAGGCCCTTTCTCCGTCAGGCTTGATGGATCCACCGTCACTTTGCGCGGTACTTTTAAGACAGACTGTACCGAGATCGCAAGTCGGGACTGTACTGAAGGGGACGGGAGGGGCTAGGTGTTGGGCGGTTCGTGTTGAACTTCGACCTTGTAGAGCAATGTGAGGAGAGCAATTGTTCGACTTGGTTGTATGGTGCTGAAACAAGAGCTTATGAACCATTGAGCTATTGCTCAACCACCAAATAGTTTTTATTGGTTGTTCATTGACAATTCATTTTGCCATTAGTGGGAATAAATAAATGAATTTTTTTCACTAAACAAGATTGCATTTGTTACTTAGAAATAAGGTGTAATAAATCACAGAAACCCCTGAGAATTAGAATTAAATTTTAATCGCTACATGACATGCACTCAAACAGCCACTTCCATAAATGTCACTTTAAAAAGGTCGTGTCACTCTGAAAAGGATAACGCTGGTTTGCGTTCGAGGTTAATAAATGACATCGTAATCTGATATACGACCTCATGACAGAGGTGAGAGAGAGAGAGAGAGAGAGAGAGAGAGAGAGAGAGAGAGAGAGAGAGAGAGAGAGAGAGAGAGAGAAGAGAGTGAGAGAGAACGGGAGAGAGAGGGAGGAAGAGAGAGAGAGAGGGAGAGGGAGGGAGGGAGAGAACAGGAGAGAGAGAGAGAGAGAGAGAGAGAGAGAGAGAGAGAGAGAGAGAGAGAGAGAGAGAGAGAGAGAGAGAGAGAGAGAGAGAGAGAGAGAGAAAGAGAGAGAGAGAGGGAGAGACCCACATTGTCACCGGCAGGGGTGATTGGATGAAACCCTTCGGTCCCTAAGGCGCCATGGCTCCTCTCCCAAAGCCCAATTGGTGCCGGGAAGAGCAATCAGCAATGGACGACTGATTGGGTGTGACGTCATATCCAATGCAGCCGCTGACGCCGGATTGCCATGTGACGTCATATCCAATCTGTTGTCGGCGGTTGATTGCTGACCGGCAGTGTCCTAGTGCTGTTAGAGCCTATAGTGTCATAATAGTGTCGGTAAATTCAACAAACGCTCACCGACGTCCATCTCAAATCATGTCTCAGTGCCTGCGATTTCAACATGCTTTCGAGTCCACCCGCTTTGAACACGGTTTTCAATAAGGCGCGGACCGACCTTGACCGTGGCTTTTATGTTTCATTTCCGCAATATTGACCAAAGCCGGGCTCCATTTTCCTGACATCAATATCCTCACCATGAACTCGCGTTCACCCCTGACCTTACCCCCTGGGTCAGACCAGAGGGCTGTTCACGGGCCCTGTGTGCGGTCGGACCGCACACAGCCTCGAAGCTCCGCCCACTGCGTCCCTACGTCAGCCTTCCGTCACCGCACACAGCGACCGCTGTGGCCGGTCGGGGCTGGCCACAGCGGACCGTCCACCGCACGCAGCCGTGACGTCAGAGCCGCCTACCCATCCCCTACCCCCACGCCTGCTGGACGTACCGCACACACCGCACGCAGCAGTGTGCGGTGCCCGTGAACACCCCTCAGGCTAATACCAGTCTCAGCCTCAGCCACACGATACCACAGTTTAAGTCAGCATTGGAAAGCAGCCGGAAGCATAGTCACAGTCATAGCCAGTACCCACAGAAACTCACAGGCACAGTCCACAGTCACAGTGATAACACTCGCCTTCACACTCACATCCACACAAAAACTCAGCTACACGGTCGCAGTAGCACTCACAGGCAGTTACAAACACACTTTCCATTCTAGCTGCGATGGGAGTTGACCATTATACAATCTTCCGCGTGACCCACAGTCAGTTAGCCAGAGTCAGAGCGTTTCCAGAGCTCATTCTGCTTCTGGAACATGTCCAGTGGAGGAAGCCAGCGGCATTAATGTATGTGCAGTCGCTCGGGGAATAATGCATAACAGACATGGCTATTGGCCAATCAATGAGGGGAAACAGGCCCTGCTTCTGGGAATCAACAGGACATCGCTGAGTTGTAGGTCAAGGGTGGGGCATGGTATGCGGATAATTGAAATAGGGCAGTCGTTGGTTCCAACAAACAGTTGAGAGCTGGCTCACTAAATATTTCGTTAGACGTATTACACAATTTTGGAGTGACGAGATAGGTATTTTACATCAATGAAAAATGTTGCGCATAGGTACTAGTAGCCTTTGGAGTGTGGGTAGGTATGTATGTCTTTTCCGACACCAAGAACTATATGCATAAATACTCAACAGAATAATCACAAAATGAATTAGTGATAACTAAATAAAAAGGCTGATAATCAAGCGTCTACTTCAAACTCATTTGCATGTGAAAGAACACGTAGGCAAGCAAATGTTCAACTTTCTGGAAAATCATTCGAACATCCGGTCGTTGAAACTTGAAACAGTGCCTTAGTTTGGGCATAGCCCAACCTACTCAGAGATAAAGGCTCCGGGCTACATTTTAAATCCGACCGAATGGCCAGTTGTCGATGAATAAGTCATCAACTCATCAGCTTGAAAATCGGAAACTTGCTGCCGCAGCAGGCATGATTTGTCCAAAGTTGGGCCGCCATTCGGACGTTGAGCCGGATGATAGTTGTACCACTGTAGCAGATGTTACTGCACATTGCAGATTGACACGCCACATCAAACAGCTAAACTTGGAGAAATCACGGATAGTGGTGACATCTGTAACATTTTTAACGTAGATCTACCGACGTGCAATCTACAAAAGGGAAAAGTGAAGACTAAAGACGGCACTTTAGTTAAAGTATCGCTTATAAAAAGGCGTAAGAACTCCATGCCATATACATAACATCTCTGTTCCCTATGGCAAGAACAAAGCTGTTTCACCCAGCTCACATTACCCAACAGAGTCCCACAGGAGAACCAGCCAGCTCAGCCCAACAGGTAAGTACAGACTGACCCGGTGTTACCGTCTAACCGGAAATGATCCCTGCCGGCCGGCTGATGACACACCCAAATCAAACCAGTCACATCAAAGGTAGGCTGATCGCCGGTTTCACGGAGTCAGCTCTAGGGCGATGAGGATGCATGAGGCCACGGGTGGGACCGGGGATCGGCTCAAATGACGGGTTCGGAGAGAGCCGGGTTCTGGAAAACCGGAGGATGAGTTTGAGCAGTCGGTGAACATGATTAAAGTTGAATCAATCGTGATCCATATGCTTCTTACAATTTAGACATAAAATTATCCCGCTGATCACAGTCGAACTGATTTTTCGTCATTATTATTTTTACAATACGCAAAAGCCATTACACCGAAAGCACATCGCGCAAATGAGTCATCAAATTCGCTTCAATTGGTCGTGCATCATTTAATTTACATCACATACTGATGTCAAAGTACATACATCTAAGATAATCCAGCACACATTGGGATCTAGGCTTAAAAGTCATTGAGCTAGACATCTGGCGAGGTGCCATGGCTTTATGAACAGCTCTCCAGCTGAGCTAGCTTTTCCCAGAGCTCTCGAGCAGCTGCACCTAATGACCTATTATGTCGGAAACCAAGTCCTTCCCAGCACCCTAAATTGACGCCTAACGACTCCTTTCTCATCCATGCACGCTCTCAAAGCTAGAGCCGAAGTCACTTCGCATGACACTAATCAAGAATAATGTCGCACTAATCACAAGGCGTGCTTAAACGGGACGATCGGGCGGTGCCGGGGGTAGACGATCAGTCCGTGCCCGGGGCAGTGTCGGAGATGTGGAGCGAAATTGGAAAAGTTGACGGCGCTTTCGTCACTGGCGGGCACGGTAACTCGCGGCGGATGGTGGGCGGTGGACAGTGGACGGTGGGCGGTGGACGGTGGATGGTGGGATGTGGACGGTGGATCGAGGAAGGTGGTCGATGGGTGTCTAGCGGTGGACGGTGGACGATATGCGGTGGAAATTTAAGGACAATGAACGATGGACGTTGAACGATTGGCGTTGGACGTTGGACGGGAAGCGGTAGAAGATGGGTGGTAGACGGTGGACATGGGAAGATAGAAGACAGACGACGTACGATGGACGGTGGACAGACCACGGATGAAAGACGATAGGCGATAAACGGCGACCAGTGGACGCTGGACGGTGGACGATGCTTGCCACACGGCAAACAGTGAGCGGCGGGCGACGGACTCTCACCGACTCTTTCCTGAGTCGCCGCCGGGAACCCGCCCCATTCAGAGTGAGTTGTGAGACGGGCGGGTCGTTGGGAACACTATCGGGCCGAGCAGACGCCATCTCAGGGCCGTTCTGCACCGCCGCCACCCGGACAGGCTGATCACAGCTCCGTCAGACCAAACGGAACGCTGTCTACAGGGTGGACCAAAAAGGATGGAAACATTTTAAACTCGTATAAAACACGTATCATTGCATGCATGTGACTGGGGATGATACCAAACAAGAGCACATTTCGTGGAAATTCATAATGGCATCACTCTCATATGCTTTCTCTCGTTTTCAGTCTCTCACAGCAGATGTTCGAAGTGACCACCTTCGCGAGGCAGGTACAGAGCGACCAGCTTGGCTGCTGACAGGATAGCCCGCTTTTATGGCTCACACAGCCTTGCTGATCGCTCTCTTCAGTTCAGAGGCTTTCTGGACCTTCCTTGTAGACCTGGCCCTTGAGATGACCCCACAGTAAAACATCCATAGGGGTCAGGTCGGATGAGCAGGTAGGACAGTTCCGACTGGCACCGCGGGATATCAGCCGGTCACCGAAGTGGTTTTCGATGCACTTGAGCGTTGTTTTTGCGATGTGAGGAGGCGAGGCGCACCGTCTTGCTGGAACCACATAAGGTCTATTGAGGCTGCCATGCTTCGTTTGGACTCGCTCTCAGAACTTCCTCAGCGCCGCCTGTAGCATGCGCTGTTGATTGACGGTCATGGTGTCGCCGCTCCCTTCCTCGAACCAAAGTGGACCCACGATTCCTTTTCCGCTGAGGGCACACCATTTCGGTGGCCTTGCTGCTGTGCAGTGACTTCTTTATCATCTCATCTCAAGGGCCAGGTCTACAAAGAAGGTCTCTGTGACCCGAAGAGAGCGATCACCAAGACTGTGTGATCCATACCAGCGAACATGTGTCGTCGGGCTATCGCGTCAGCCACCATACCGGCCGCTCTGTGCCTGTCTCGCGAAGCTGGTCTCTTCGAACATTTGATGTGAGAGAGACTGAAAACGAGAGAAAGCAAATGAGAGTGATGCCGTTATGAATTTCCACGAAATGTACTCTCGTTTGGTACCATTTCCAGTCACATGCATGCAATAATGCATGTTTTATGCGAGTTCAAAATGTTTCCATCCTTTTTGGTCCACCCTGTATATAGTGACATGGAACAAGTTCGGGTTGGGTGGTGTGGTATGTCCTTACTTTCTCCCTGAGTGGTCATTTGTGCGATTGTAAAACGTTGCAAGTAAAAGATCCGCATTTACCAGAAATGAATATATTTTTCAAACCGAAAATTGTCTGAACTATGACAATTACACGGATCCTCATATTTCAAAAAGAATATCGACCGTGAAGTAATCAATGAAAAATATGTTGACATGTTTGGTCAAATGATAGCCAAGTTATTTAATGGTGGGTCACTGTCTTTTATATTGTTCACTTTTTTCTCCTACCCAATGTCCATTCCCTCCCTTGCCCCCCCCCTCCCCATGACCCAACACCACGGCGCCGTGCTGGCTGTGGTGTGCATGCGAGTCTGCCATCGGCCGCTCCCGAGTGGGTGGCAATTCCCGACTGGCGGCGGCTGGCGTAATGAACGCACGACATGTCCCGCCCCCTGGGTCAGAGGGGGACGGGGGGGGTGACCACACCCAGCCACACCGCACGGCACTGGTCATAGGTCAGAGGCCCGGTAAGGCAGTGCTAGAGAGGCTGTCATGACTCATGACCAATGACAGGGGCAATTGAGTTAGGAGACGTTTGAGTAATGGCACGAAATGAGACGACGGCTTAGAAATATCCATTTCCGATTCTGCTTTTGATGAAAAACAGTCCACAAAATGGCCCGTTGAGATAAAGACGCTTATAGAAAAAAAAACTAAGAAAATGAAAAAAATCCGATGCGATCAATTATGCTGGCAAAACTGGCGAGAAGCGACTATCATATTATCCAAGCCGCCGTCCACTTCAGCCCGAGCCAAGCGCCGCGAAACTGCCTGTCTGGGTAGACTGTGCCGCCGCACTCGGCTGTCTGCGGCACAGCCTATACAGACCAGTATGGAGAGAGATAGGCCCTCCGGCCGCAGCTATTGTGTGGAAAGACGAATGGAAGGGTGACGTGCCTTATCAGTTGATGGTCCGCCTCTTTTACGCTGCTATCAGTTAGATCTAATGCTTCTTTTTCACGCTGAGGCTTCGCCCAAAAGTTGTTTTTGTTTCGTTGCCGCAAGCTCGACAGGTCCCCAGATAAGCTCGGCCACAAAGACAGGCTTTGGTCCGAAACACGGGCTGCCCTGAGAGCTTGAACGAGGATTTGGAGTTCAGAGGGATCGCAGAAGGGGGAATTCCAGCCATTGTGAGCCGCGGGTCTGTCAATAACAAAGCATGTAGCCAAACAGAAGATGATGAACTTGTAGCCAAACAGAAGATGATGAATTGAGTGTAATTTCATTCGATGAATCAAGATACAAAGAATGAGCAATATTTTTTAGTTGAACATTATTGCCGCAAGAGAAAGGCGGTGAATGACTGGCTGAGTGCGCTCATAAAGGTCATCATCTGCCACGTCAAGTGCACTGTACAAATTGCATTTGCTAGCGATGGCGAGCAAAAGCCAGGGCTTGAAATAGTAACAACTCCATTTCTGTCCCGGACACTTGAAAGCAGTAATCTGTCTCGCAAGGTACCGAACTGGCAGCAGCAAAAATAATATTATTATTTCGATAACTGAAGTCATCAATCTTCATTCCTCGTGAACACCTGAAGTCAAACACGTATCGCAGCGTCATTTCTGTGCAGCTACAAGTCTTTCAGTAGCACCCACCTAGTGCTCATTCTGCCATGATATTTGCCTGAATTCAGGTCCTCCCTCACCGCCAAAATCCTTTAGAGCCAGAGAGCGCTTTCACAAGTCTAAACGCCACCAAAAGATCCTGGGAAAGGCGGTGGCAGCCACATAAAACCCGGTCCATCTCGACTCAGCTGGGAGACTTTCCTGGCAGCGTGCCTACCTCGCTCTCCAGCGTGATTGATTTTCTTCGTCTCCTGGCCGGTAGGAGAGGTCTGGCCCATTGTGCTGGCAGCCTCTCGACGCCTCTCAACCCTCCTCGGCGGTAGAGCACGCTTCACACCGACCTGGGCTGGTATGGAGGATGGTGGCACGGAGCTGAGAGCCGCTGAGGTGAGAGGACGCTGGAGGGATTCGATGGATTTAAGATGACCTATTGATTGACATGTACGTACCATGGCAGAGGAGGGATAGGTACCTAAAAACCATTGGTTTATCAATTAATCACTGTTCTGGATACCTAGGAAACACAATAAGAAAGCTGCAGAAAGGTAAATATGATGAACACATTAGGAGTAAGTTAACAACGTTTTCTTTTGACAAACATCAACTTGAATACCATACGCCAATCGACATAACATCATTCTTTCTTCATATCCATATCCCAAGATTCCCGTTGATTTCACAGAAATACGTGTAGCAAAGAACACATTAAATGGAGGGAAGAAACTTCGCAACACATCTTGCTGGCAGTTTGATTTTTGTTTATTGACAAACTGAAAGGCTTGACATTTCTAACGAGATCAAATTTGGCCCGTCACTCATGCTAAGTGTTATTGAGAACGCTATCCTATAAATTCGAAAACCGAATTTCGTTCCTGATCCCAATATAAATGTAATCATTTTTCCACCCTCACTCAGCTTTATCTTTCCCTCTTAGCATGCAGAAAGCACGCTATCCTACCTAGCGCTTTCACGAGGGAGCTTGCTAGTCTCTGGCTCACCAGGTCTGCATGATAAGCTTCTATTTTTAGAGTCCACCCGAGTCGCCGTCCTTGTGTGGGGCTCTTCCCAGGTGCGGAGATCTCGCATTATGTAGGCGTCAGCTGATTTGGACATGGTGCCTCAGTGCTTTATCGTGGGCAGCCACGGGCCGGCTCAGGACTCGTTTATGGGGAAGCGAAAATCCTAATGGCGATATTGGGTCGAACTGATAATGATAGGGGATGAGGCTACATCCCTGGCAAACCAACCAACATCATTAACTTCAAAAGCAATAAAGCAACGTATTTCAGACATTTAGAGAGGGGATCAAAACTCATCAATTCGCTTCCCTGACTACTCCCCCTGTCTGCCCAATGCTAGTTTCTCTGTCCCGCTGAGAAGCACGTCGAGAGATATATGCGACCACATCTCAGTGTCCCCCAGCCCCCCCCCCCCCCAGCATCCCTTCCAGCGCCCCCACGATGAGTCAGAGAGGGAAACGCACCATTCGTTGCTCACAATGGTCATGGCGGACGCACGCTACATCGCCTCGAAGACGGCTAGCGATGGACGGGGAAACGACACTCCTTTTACAGACTCTGCGACAACGACGGCTATCTGATGTTTTGTTGAAATCACATATATTTGATTAAGACATGCCATGAGTCAATTGATTTTTATGCATTTAAGCCCAAAGTGAAGTGGCAAACTTAACTACGCCCATGCTACTAAACGTGCTAGTTGCATTGCATTGCATTTTGCATCTCACTATCTTCCTCATGTATATGCAGTATGCATCGGTGTAATATTTTAATGCATATTTCAGAAGCATGGACGATCCTTATCCATGCAGGACAAGCCCATCGGTCACCACATCGTTGGTAAACAATTACCAGAAGGGGCTCCCTCATGCCGCAGTGGCCAGGCCGTATCCCGTTCTGTCCCATAGCTCGGGGACAGTGCGGGGGAGCTAATGTGAGACGAACCACCCAGGAGTGGCTGCTGCCCTCCCCTGGGCGCGGAGAATCCACAGGGAGAGGGGAGATACCCCGGGGATAGAGGGGAGCAGGGTGTCAGGTAGTCTAGGGCCGGTGGTTCGTCACTTTGGTGGTGGGGTTGGTGGAGAGATCTAATACGACTATGTAATGGAGGGACGCATAGTAAATACTTTGACCGTGCATTAGCATGGCAGTTAGGTTCAATTATAAAATATAAGTAATTGATGCTATTACAAGAAAAAGTTGGTGACGATATATTTTGCATTAAAAAATATTGGAGAGAATATTAGTAAAAATGAAATGAACAGCAAATGCCTATAAAAAGGCAAAGCAATCACCAGGTATTGTTTGAAATTAAATACAACACAGGTTGACGTAAATCATCGTTTACCATATACGCACTGATTATGAAAAATGTCACACGCAAGGCGATATTGCACCACCAAACACCTCCATGGATCATATTTAACCGCCGCGTAAGTACAATCCGTGGAAATGTGTCCCCATGCTGGGAGAAAGGGCCGACTATCTGAAAAATACGCAGCCACCAATCGGGCCCTCACAGCTAAATTTCGACTATCTGAGACGGTGGGCAAAGAAATACGACTGGCGCCACGTCGCGCTTACGAGACAGTTTATGAGAGTCGCGATATACAGAAATGAAGGCGGCAATAAAGAAACGAGTGATTTACGCGTATGTTTTACATTAGAGAAAGTTCTGAGAAGGTTTTCGCAAAGCATGCCGCAAAGAAAACTTGTTGAAAAGGAATCCAAACGTGTAAATAGCGGGATGGTCACAAGGCATCAGGGAAAAAAGCGAGCAATGATTGCTAGGGAAAGTGAATAAAAGTCATAAAAATGAGGTTAATACTATGCCTGCTACAAATGATCATTTGTGGTTGCCCATGCTAAATCACATTGGCATCATTTTCTAATAAGTTGCCCTTATGCTGATAAAGTCATAACCATTACTTTAAAGACTGGGCTTGTGTGACAAGACCGCCTCATAAATATTGCGTTCAAATCGAAATGGACCCTCTCCCTCCCCACCGTTTCGACCTTCGTTTGTATTCCGACTAAACGCATTCACTAGATTCGGTGGCATATGGTCACTCCCCCACATCACCAATTGCTATCGTAGTGTGACATATTGCTCCACGCCACAGCCCCTTTGAAACGCATCGGGAAAGGCGGTGCGATACTTTCTGCACTATAGACGACGTCATTCATAGCGCACTGACCTAATTATGAGCCATTATATCTATCATATCGCAAGCAGGACCGCCAAGTGCAATTACAAACACAAATATACGCAATTACCTCGAGCGCCATTACTGAAAGCTGTGGACGTCCACAAATTAAAACAGCTTCATAAATAAATGAATTGATCTGTTCGTTATGATTGTGTTATTTATTTGTTGATGAAAAAATAAAGCCGGTTGAGCGGGCTTTGACAACTTGTTTCACAGCAATGTGCATATACTACAGTCGGCAAACGCCAGATTGCGCCTCCGACGACTAGGTTATTCTAAAACTATATAATAAACTAAATCGGTGAATTAGGCCACCGGAACAACACATTCTAAAACGGTCAATCTGTCTACACCCTCTGCACGCTCTATTAATCGCGACGTGTTCAAAACGGGCCATCGACGACTGCGTCCGTTTGCAGCGCGATTTAGGCCGAATCATCATCAATCTTCCTGTCACCACATAAAGCTGAACACAAAATCAACTAAAGCGCTAGCGGAGGCTTACCGAACAGAGCTTTGGCGCTAAATTGTTGACATATTCGGCTGGAATGGTAAAGGAACGTGTAGTAAACACTATTCTACAGCTTATGATGCATCCATCAACGCATGTTTTTTATATAACTTTAGGGAGAAGTTGTTTTAAAATGCAAAACAAGGATAAAACATCAAAATGCATGCTTAAGTACAATTGTTACGTGCTGTGAATTTGAGATAATTAAAACTTTTTTATTATCATATTTCTACCTGAAATGAATTCCAAAATATGTAATAAATGTTAAATAAATGTAAACCGCATGGAAAAGCAACCCGCATGTTGGAATTACACGGTTCCTTGAGCCTGGACTCAACTGAGCCGCGGTTCGAACATGATGGACCGGATGTTCGACGGGAGCAGCAGTCCCTCCCCCCTCCTCGAGAGGAGGTCCAATGGCCGACGGTCCCCGCCCCCCCCCCGTACCGGCACTTCGATGAACCCATTGACTGGCCTATTGTCTGACCGTTCCCAATCACCCTGGTCGGAGCACTTCTCCCATCTGGGGTTATATGAGCAGCGTCACAGGAGCACCGGACGGAAATTACAACAGCTGACGGTGGGGGTTAGAGGACAGAAGCAAGTCACAAGGTATGTGTGCTATACTGTGTGAGTGACCTGGTTAGGTGTGTGCTAAGAAACGGTTTGAGAGAAATGATCTATAAGAAGTATAATTTTTAAGATCAGTTATTTACCATGTCTTCCTTTTACACGAATTCATTCAAATAACGCTAATGGATGGCAAAGCCATTTCATGTGGCATTGTGGCATGCTAGAGCATCACAGACATGACACCTCACTGCTCACACCACCACCAGGCAGCAGTTACATAACACCAGCCATTACACCATGCAACCCCAAACCAGGGATCAATTCGAGATGGCGCACTAGGAAGCTAGTAAGACTAGGTGGCCAAGTGACACTTGAAGGTAGTGACACTGAGCGGCATTTTACACCAATCGGCTAGTGGCTCAGCGCGAACCGAAATCGCCTAGTGAGACTTGAAATCAAGTGGCACTACTATGCATTTCAGACCCCATGAGACCCTGTTTTTCGGCGATAATTTCTTCAGTTTTTGTCTAATCGGCTTGAAATTTTGACATCAGACATTTCAGCTCAAGCGCCGATTTTCATCAATATGGTCTCTTAACAAAATGTCAATATTTAGAGCACTTGTCATAGGCTCGTAATGCTAACTAGATTTTGCACCCGGATAGAGGCTCGTTCGCTACCGCAGCGGATTGGATGGGAGCGCTGGCCAATCACGTTGCGCCGGGCCCAACCAAACTCCGCCCACTGGCCGTGACCGCGCTGGGTCTATTCCGGCTCAGTCGGCGGCAGCACCGCGGAGAGGTCGCACGGGGGCCGCGCACTGGAAACATACATGGAATCGACAGGAAGTGTCTGAGCGAAAGCTTGCTCTTCATCTGGGGGGGGGGGGGGGGGGGTTGGTAACCGCTTCTCCCTGCTTAGTATATCAACACCGATCCAGCTCAGAATATGAAGAATACTCATAATGAGGATATTAACCTCCCCAGAACCAACTTTAACCCTATTCCTGGCGGGCTCCGCCGGGACAAGAAACTGGCGGGGGGGGGGCGATTCGGCCCCCCTTCAGATCTCAAAAACTACGCATCGCAGCGACAAACAGCAAACGGCGTTTGATAGGTTGTTTTAAGATCTACAACTTTTACATAAAACATTTTCAGGTCAGGTCAATATTGAGGTCAACAGAGGTCATCAACGATAAAATGTTTTGGAACTAGTTACCTATATAAATTTTTAACTAAGAAACATAGAGACATAAAACCAATACATTTTTTGTTGCTCTCGCCGAGGCGATGCGAAATAGGTATGTGATGACCTTCACAGGTCAATTTGAAATTTGACCTGAGGTCAAGGTCAGGTCATTCATCAATGAGGTTGTGGGGTATGATCATGCTGCATACCAAACGACGCGCCTTGGCCAGGCGAGCAGTTTGGTACCACTTACAAGTCTTTAGCACCATCATGTCGTGATTTATTGACAGAAAAACGATTTATGACGTCACATGCCCTCAGATGACCTTTGCCGGTGCCCCTGTCAATTAGCGGCACCAGGATCATCACCGATGAGAGAATCTTTCATAATACTGAAAGAATTGGGTGGTTTTGACTCGTTTACACGAAGCAGGAGGCGTTTCAATATTTTCCCATAGGCTTGCAATGTAAAGGTCACGAGTCTGGCCTGACCTCAGGTCACATATATGAAAATTCTGAGATATACAAATTGCACATACTGGTACCCTAACTAAAGCCTGAAGAGAAAAAAATTGATCGGTCAAAAACTCTAGCTCTGGCGTGATTGCAAACTTTTCTGAGGTGGGGTCACCAAACCGCCTCTGGTGACCTGACCTGACCTGACCCGGCAACTTTTTTTGTCAAAATGTGCGCAATGAATGTTTAGAAAAAGTCACCGAGTATGAGCTTTCAGTCTTGCGGCGTTTGGCAATGGCACAAGAAAAACCTGAAGGGGGCCTTAAAGCCCCCCCCCCCCCCGCCAGGAATAGGGTTAAATAGAGAGCTGAGTGATGACTCATGCACTAACTGAATATTAGAATGAATGCACATTCTGGCGCCTATTTAATGGTCAGGTCGTGCCACTATTCTGTCACCTATGACAGCATGCGAAGCCTCTGCACCACTCGAAAATATTGATATGGTTGGCTGCGTCAATCGTTGTTTCTGAAGACGCTGTTATACCTATGCAGAAAATAACAGAGTAGGATGATGACTGAGTCGCGAGCACTTCCGATTGCCTTAGACATCGCTCCATGAGCTGTGTTCGTAACTCGTGAAACGTTGAGAAGGGAGCAGAAATGTGATGTGCGATTTACTGCGCATGGTAGAAATGCGACATCAAAATAAGGGAAACAGGCGCATTGGCTAGTAAAGAAATCGCGTCTTTTTGTGAAACTAAAGTCACTTTTCAAGCTCTCCAATAGTGAGGCAGTAGGTTAAGGTTACTTACAGGTGTTTTAATTATTTGCAGTTCAACACGAAAGCCTGGGGTCAAGTCAGTCCGGACTCCGGTGATCTCAATCTAGCCAATTATAAAATCAAAATGGGTTAGTTCTGAAGGTGTTTATGTTGCACCGCAATCACATGAATCCATCTCAAGCATACGCATAAGCATAATATCTTTCATATTGCAACCACACTTCTTAAATGCTACGGTGTTTACCATGTCTTGCGAATTTGACGTAGGCTGACCGATGTCTTGCATCAGTTCATAGTCACTTGACATCCACGATTTTTTTAAATGACGTTCAATCAAGCAAAAATCAAGTCACTAGCCCTGAACTTATCATTAAAGTAGGTATATCTTTATTGATTGACATGGTGTAGGTTAATTTGCGATAAATGCAATAACGAAGGCTAGTGCGCTAACTACGAGCGCTAATTTCTACTGTATCGTTATTACTGCAACGGCAACTGCAAGGCAGCCACGTCCAATGCGACCCGCCCCGGTCCGGCATACGGCCTTGGGTGCGGCGGCTACTGCCCCGTCGGCTCCACGCATCCGACTGACCGGCCAAGGTCACCGCTCCGTCCGCCGGGAGGGCGGAGCTTAATGGTCACGTGCCTGTGACGTCACGCCTACGTACGGATAGCCTCTACTCCACTGACGGATTTACGGAGCTGATTTTAACATTACGAGGCAACGACAAGTGACCTAACAATTGATATTTTGTGAAAAGACCATATTAGCGAAAATTGGCGCTTGAGCTGAAATGTGCATTGTGAAAATTTGAAGCAAATTGGACAAATATTAAATAAATTATCGCCAAAAAACAGGGTCTCATGGGGTCTGAAATGCATAGTAGGGCCTTAGTGCGCCAACGCGAACCGGCTGCAGGGCCGCGCCGCCGCGGTCAGACGACCTATGACGTCAAACCCACAGGCTCCACCCACCTTGATGACGTCACCCTGTCGGAAGGTGAGGGCCAGCAGATCAGATGTGTTGTGATAATCACGGATAGCGCGCACTTGACAGTTGAACACCGGCTCTGCAACGGAAAATAAAAACAAGGTCAAACAAAGTAATGAAAGATCTAGGATAAGCTCCTTCATGGATTTATATGTACATAGATATAGGCATACTGATGCCCATGGCTCGTTGGTTGACTTATACGACACTTGCCACGCAATATAAACACGACGAAAGCATGAAAGATGAAATCATGCAATAATGAAGTTAGCCTAAACAGGTCTCACAATTGCATCACGGCGATACTCCTCCACATCATAAGCTCCCACTAACTAGCCAACCCCCTCCTGGGGCGGGTGGATGGGGATAATCCACCCTCCCCCTCCCCGGATGACATTTCCTCAGCCACCGGCAGCCGGTTTAATTTGACGCTCCACGCTGAGACGGCCCAGACCGAGTAACGAACCGACTAATGGCGCGGAAATATTTGATATTTCGCCGAAAGGCTGTCGTCGGGCCCTGAAGCTGGCTGCTGCTGACGTGCGGTTAGAGGGCTGCTGAGACGGGCTGGAGGGAGGAATCGTGCCGAGGGGTTAGATACGGACTGAAAGAGGTTGATGACCTGAGGGAATGAGAAGGTTTGGTAAATTTAATAAAACTGCGAGAGCTTAGGGACCTGTAAGACTAAGAAGCTTGGTGGCGTTTGTGGTTGGAAGGGTTTGATGAGCTGACTGACCGAGCTTTGTCCTGAGTCTCTTGAAAAAAAACTGTTGGCCTGGTATTATGCAGTACCGTAAAGTGGGGCTATTTGAGACAGTGGGGCTATTTGAAACAGTATTTAAAATCGCTATAAAATGAAGATCGTTTGATTTATTTGTGATATTTTTGTTCAGGGAGGTATGGAACCGAGCAGTAAATCGTCTGAGCAAAAATCAATCATAAATTTCAAACGGTTTTTATTTTATAGGCATTTTAAAAACTGTCTCAAATAGCCCCACTGTCTCAAATAGCCCCACCTTACGGTATGCACATTTTTGATAAAGCCTCACATCCGGTGAAACAAAGAGACCATAGGAACATATGTGAGCATCTAAATGCACATCTCAAAATGACTATTCCCTCCTGTATGCTCACTCCACAGACTCCGCCAAAACCATCCCTGCCTTTCAACTCCACCTTTGATCATCCCTTTCCATTCAACCCTAGATTCTCCCCGCCTCTCCTCACATCTGACTCCAGCTCCACCGCTGCTCTCCCGCGGCTCGCCGACCTGCCTCGACCTCCGCCGCCGCTGTTTCCTGTTCCATTTGCATTCAGCCGCGGGCCGTCGGCATCCGACCCCTAATCGCCGACCACTTCTATGCAATATGCATGCTCGGAGAGCCATCGTGTCTGGGTTCCGGCTCAACGGTTCAGCGGCTCTGCGCCGACCGTGCAGCGCGCAGAAACGATAGATAAACGGGAATTCATATGCATCTCGGAGGGATGGAGAGGGGGGATCGCGACGCGGGAAGGTAGATGGGGAGGGGATTAGAAATATACAGAGAGACGGAGCCAGATCAGACACAGAGGCGGGGTTGAAACAAAGAAACTGGCAGCAGGCGGCAGCAATTATGTTTATGGGGAGCAATTCATATGCGCATAGTGAATGAGTAAGCACACAGCGTATCGTTGACCACGATTTCTTTCATGTAAAAATACGTAATCATGGATAAAAATAAATACCGAGGATCATGGATAAGGTACAAAGGACACCTGGCTAAATATTTTCATCAAGCTCGCAAACGTTACTCTGACACATCCTAGAAACTTTGTTGCAGAGGCGCCAGGCTTCGCGCACCCCACAAAAAGCCTTCTTGTCATCCGGGCCGTTCGCATCACCGCGCTATTATCCCAGGATTTGATTAGTTGGCGTCTGGACGATAAATTAGGGAGCGAGATGGGCGTCTCGATCCGTTCGGCTGACTGGGAAGAAGTATGGATTAGCCACACATCACCGGGTGCGCGTTACGAGGCGGATGGGACGGGAAAACGGTGCAGCGCACGGAAAACGACGACGAAATGGTGCTACCGATGGGAAGGAGATGTGACGCTTCCGCCATTCATCGGTGATAAGCTAGGAGGATAAAGGATGCACAAATATGTGCGTAGCTAAGTAAGAGCACTCTAATGGGCCTGATCATATGAGGAGTTGAAAAGACTCAGTCATGAGGATAATGTTCATAGGTACGTCTGAGTATAACTTTCGGAAATAGGTTATTTCGTTTGCAGCCCAGGGCTCTCAGCCTGGCCATATTCGGCAATAAGCATGTTAAAGTCCATGGAAGCAGCGTGGGTGAGCCATTTGAATCGCATGAATAAATAAGTCGCCAGATTCAACTGCATGTAAAATGCGCCCAAATTACGCTTGAAAGATGGTGCTTCAAGATATAAATTCAAGAGCATTTCACTGCACCCACGCCACAATCAGCCCACACTCATACAATCACACCTAAACCCAACTGCCACCCACTTCTCACTACAGAACATAATCGCCTCTCATTTCCACCCCCGCCCGCCCTATACAGACGCCCCAAATTGACCCAGCTCACGTCAATCGGCCGCATTTGTCACCTGTGCTGCACGAGCCCTCCGGGTCACCCCCGCTCGTATCAGAGACGCTATTCGACCCAGAGACGCTTGGCAGTCGGCGCGACTTTGCCCCTCCCCGGGGGTGAGCACGCTAAGTGTTGCCATAAATCCACCATGTGTAAAATGAAAGCCAATATCGTAAAGTTGTGGTCGTGAGACGTGCGTGGCGTTCGCGCTGCGAAAACGAAAACAACGCAACGAAGACGACGCCGAGCGTCGAGGTAGGTTGGAAAAGCGGCGACGTTGTCCCGGCGATTTGACGGGAACAGGGTAAATCGTGAATGAGAATTGTGATTTGGATAGTTTGAGGGGTAATAATGATGATTGCTATAATGATGATGGCTTTGTTGGAATGACCCGTGGCCATGACTATATATTTCGGTTGCATGAGTGATGGCGATTATGGCATTGTTGATGTGGGTTGTAGCGGTGGCAATGTATTCCGTGACGGTTTTCGTGGTGACGTGGGCCGGGTAGTCCACATTACATTCAGCCAGTGCGGTAGTGTGCACACTACCTCGTACCACAATGGTGGTGAAAGATGATAATTTTATGGTGACGGAAGTGACTTGAATGGTGGTGGAGGCAGGTGGCCAAGTCTGTGTTGGTCGCCTGTGGCGATCGGCTGTGCCTGTGACTGTGGTCACTGTGGAGGGAAGCTGTGTCTGTAACTGTGGCGACTGTGGACTGTGAACGGAAGCTGTGACTCTGGCGGACGTCCACAGCTGCTGTGGTGGGCTGTGGTGGGCGGCAGAGCCCCACTCTTCCAAGGAGGCGCGAATGGAGAGCCACAGGCCCCTCGGGGACGCTCCGAATGACGCCGGCAGCGCCCGGCGCGTGAGGTGACTGCCGAGCGGGGCGCCGGGTGACAAGCTCATCCGTCGCCGACAAACAACGACAACGGCGGCCGATAACTCGACCAGAGCCGGGCGATAACTCGACCGGAGTCAGCCGAAAACGACGGCTGGTTTGGCGCGGCGGGGAGGAATTGGCAATCCGGAAACGATTTGGATAATGACGATATTTTTCAAAGAGAGAAAACTCGTCATCTTTAAACAAATAACGAAATCAATTTAAATAATCTTAAACATAAACATGGTACGAGCTACGCAAGAGAACATGCGTATCGAATAAAATCGAAAACAGCTCGAAGCTAAGTTACCTGGAGGAGAATCTTGCTGGTTTTTATTTACTGACACAGAATGTTGTTCACTCATGCCTCCACCCAACCATTCCCTCTGTGTACAGTTACACCTGTCCGCCGACTCGTCGGCCAGTCCACCACTCGGTCGGTCGGTCATCATTCTTCCGTCGATAGAGCGACCACCAACACAGCACGCAACGACTGCCAATCCAGTCCGGCCCTCAATCAGACGTCGACTCGGTCCAATTTGGGGCAGCGGCGAAACCTCGGCGACCAGCGTACAACAGAACAGCGCATGTAGGCTCCAGGGCAGTCATCATAACAGAGCGAGTGATGTGCTGTAACACGGGTTTTGATGACTACGGGGCATGGTTTGGTGACGGAAACAAACGGCGGAACTGAGGTTTTGGGATTTTTTTTTTCACAGAAATGAGGCACGGCAGAGCGGTAGAAATACATGACATTCATGTTGCGTCATATTCACAAAGTGTCTCACTGATGAGTTTCAATTTGCATTACCGCTGCCTAAGTACAGGCTCGCACGCTGAGTGGAAGCCACGACTTTGGTGTTTTGCCCGTCGAAGGTGGTGCGGCGGCGGTAAAATCAATGTCCCGGCGACTGATTGGAAGACGACGCGATGATCTGGGGCACCGGCGCAGACAAGGAAAGGTGAATGCCGAAATCGACGCGAACCGATAGACATGCGCCAAAGAACACCAAGGTAGATCGTCGCTTGCGATGAACGGCGTCGAATTTCTGCAGATGAAGGACGCGAGAGTGTGACAAAGGAAGCAATCTTGAGGTGGCTCGATGGTTTTTACAGTTGAGTAGTAGCACCAAAAAGATAGCAGCGTTGAGCGGCGGAGACAGAAGGGGTTCGAGAAGAAGTGGAAAATGAGACGAGCATATTTTTAGAAATCATATTAGAGGTGACTATAAATATGATCGAGCGATTCGTTTAATTCATCTCTTCTCCAATTCGTCTAACATAAAACCTCATACGCTTTGACAAATATCGAACGACAAACGGCGATCTAATCACGGCTGCCAATTAATCATCAGCAGCGGCGCACAGTGGCGCTCGTTCCTTTGTTCGCCGGCCATAACTGATTCCACGCAGTTCTCTGTCCGATAGTCTCTGACGATCGACCAGTGCGGCAGACCAGCCCCGCATCGCATGGCTCCCTCCCTCCCCTCCCTCCCTCTCTCCCCCTCCCCCTCAGGGCAGCCGCCCGCCAGACTGCCGGGCGCCGCGGCGTACCACGTGACTGATGACGTCACAGGCACTGCGCCATCGACGCGGCCCCGAGGCGAGTGCCCTCGGGGCAGGGCGGCAGGCGGCCCGCCCGCTGGGCCGCGCTGGGGAGGATGGACGGAGGAGGATAGACATTGGGGCTGGCGTGATGTGGCTCTGGACATAGCCAGAGCGGGCAGAGATGGTATTCAGATAACGTGGTGGGGCCATAGACTGAGGTGTGCTACAGTATTTGTATTCCCATGTGATAGTTGGGGCGTTCCACGACAAATCGACAAATAAAAAATTAAATTTGCACCCTCATATTTTATTCTTCGCTGAAAACTGGTGTAAGGGGTTGTGATGGGCGGGGAAGCCAGCTGTGGCAAGGATTTTTTTCTTCGAACAACCGTTTCCGAGATATAGCCTCGGGCAATTCCTGGAGTTCGCGCTGCAGCCCTATGTTTGGCGGCCTATAACTCAGAAACTATTGGTTTTTTACGATAAAAACTTTATATGGTTCAACTCACAATCAACCAACAAATATTTTGGCTATCTCGGATTTTCGATTTTTGAAAATTTTGATCACGTGACCTTTTGTCCTATTTTTCGAAGAGTGGCCTTGATATTTTCCCCACTGAAAGTTGCAATTTTGTCTGATGAAGATTAAAGCCTTATCGATTGCCATTCATATGCGATAATAAAAAAAGTGGTTATCTCCCTGCGTTGACCTCAGGTCAGGTCATTTTTATGACCTGTCCATTATTACGAGCGGGAGCGACAGCGAGATCTCGAGAATAAAGCAAGATAGCGACAAGCGGTAAACGGTAAAGGGTACACACGGATAAGGTCTATAATTTTTACTGAGGTCATTTTCAGGTCAGGTCAAAGATGACGTCACAGGAGCTAAAAGGAAGTCAAAACAGCGGCACTATACATATATATGAAGTTTTTCTCGAATAACTTTCAAGGTATCCCAGCTAGGAACAAACTAATAGCACCATCGTGATCCTCTCGTCGATCCGCATCGAAACATATGTATGTTGACCTCGAAAGGTCGAAAGGTCAAAAGTTGACCTGAGGTCACGTGATCTAAGGTCAACTTTTGACCTTTCGACCTTTCGAGGTCAACATACGTATGTTTCGATGCGGATCGACGAGAGGATCACGATGGTGCTATTAGTTTGTTCCTAGCTGGGATACCTTGAAAGTTATTCGAGAAAAACTTCATATATATGTATAGTGCCGCTATTTTGACTTCCTTTTAGCTCCTGTGACGTCATCTTTGACCTGACCTGAAAATGACCTCAGTAAAAATTATAGACCTTATCCGTGTGTACCCTTTACCGTTTACCGCTTGTCGCTATCTTGCTTTATTCTCGAGAGCTCGCTGTCACTCCCGCTCGTAATAATGGTCAGGTCATAAAAATGACCTGACCTGAGGTCAACGCAGGGCGATAACCACTTTTTTATTATCGCATATGAATGACAATTGATAAGGCTTTAATCGTCATCAGACAAAATTGCAACTTTCAGTGGGGAAAATATCAAGGTCACTCTTCGAAAAATAGGACAAAAGGTCACGTGATCAAAATTTTCAAAAATTGAAAATCCGAGATAGCCAAAATGTTTGTTGGTTGATTGTGAGTTGAACCATGTGAAGTTTTATCGTAAAAAACTAATATTTTCTGAGTTATAGGCCGCCAAACATAGGGCTGCAGCGCGAACTCCAAGAATTGCCCGAGGCTATATCTCGGAAACCGTTGTTCGAAGAAAAAAATCCTTGCCACAGCTGGCTTCCCCGCCCATCACAACCCATTAGGCCAATTTTAAGCAAAAAATAAAATATGAGGGTGCAGGGCACTTGTCGATTTGTCGTGGAACGCCCCAGTTGTGTTTGGTCATTGTTTTCTTCTTGTATCTGGTCACCAAATTTGACTAAAACGGAAAAATACGAATACCTACCCCGTTCCAACAAGGCCAAATCGAATGCCAGTCCCCCGTCTCCCAAAGTCGATGGGACCCAAGTTTGTGTTAAACATTCCGTTGAGGTAGATTATTTAATTATTCTGAAGGCATCCTAACCACCAGAATGGCTCTGGCGAGGAGTTTGAAGCAGCCTAATTGAATTCCAATTCAGAAAATAAAACGAAATCGCGTTGCGATGTGAACAGGCAGAGTTTGCAGTAAATTTGTAATGGGATATTTGTGACGGAAAATTCGATAATGAGATCATACCCCTCAAAGTACGACGAATACTTATACATAAGTACGCTTCAACCTTAAGTACTGGATACTGGCTGAGGCAAACATAGGGGAAGGTGGGGTAAGACGGCCCAGCGGGGCAAGACGGACCACCAGCCCTCCCGGCTGAACCGCTGCTGGTATCTACATACTGCTTTATGCACTCACTATGTTTGTTTTCCTCCGTAACAATGGCCACCTTGAGCTCATGCTGCTAGGATGCATAGTTTTTGAGTTATTGAGAAAAATGTTGTTTTTCGTCAAACCGATCTAATATAGGTAAGAGCCGAGGTCTACGGATGATTCAATTACGGCGCCTTTTTTGCATGATTAGTTTCTATTTTGCACTTAACTGTGAAAAACAAAGTCATAAACTTAGTTATAGTCACACTTAAGGAAAGGCAAGGTTTTGCAATGTTGGGCTATTTGACATATACGTCATGATAATGACAGAATTTAGATTTGGGGCAAGATGGACCACTGTGGTCCATCTTACTCTGTGGTGGTCCATTGTACCCTGCATATGGAAAGTTCTTTTCCAAAACATTGACACAAGTTTAAGTAGGATAATTTTTCAGGAAGGAGTCTTTGTTGCATGTGAGCCATGCATGCAAGTGCTCAGTTAGCATGCATTCATGCCAAACGACAATCAACACACATGTTCCCAGCTTTTAGCTGCACTTCCATCACACATGAGTAAAGAATATAGGCTCATTTTGTTATTTTACCATTCTGGTTACTTTTTCTTACAAGAGTACAGAGCAGAAGTGTAACACACATGAACGGCTAGCAGGCACTGCTGGGTGGTCAGTCTTAGCCCACGTTTTTTCTTGTCTGAGTTTTTGACATGTCCCTCTTTAAGAGCATCCACCACCTATGTAGATGTCTTTAATTTGAAATTTAGTCTTTACACATATCAACAGAGAAAGGATTGAGCATTCCGAAGACTATAAATAATATGAATTACGAGAGCAGTGTAGCAAGATATGCGGCCTCAAACCTTAGCTGGTCCGTCTTACCCCACCTTCCCCTACACGTAGTTGAAATTTTCCACCTGTAAGACCGAGCTCTCCGCCAAAGAAAACTTCTGTTAGTTAGGGTGCTGTTCTGACAATTTGAGAAAGCACACATGATCAAAGCAAAGATTCCTTGCAGCGCCGGGAGAGTTTCAAAAACTTTCCGGCCGGTAACCGAATTTCGTCCGAGGACTTAGGGGGCCGATTCAGTGCGGAGCAGACCGTTCAGTTTTCCGCCGGACGGCCGTTTGAGAGCGGCGATGGCTGATTGACACCCGACATAGCCGACAACGAGGTGCCGCCAATGGGCGAGAAAATGAACCAGTTTAAATAAACGGCTACCTGGAATAGAGGATCGACCCGATTTATTACCGTCACACGGAGGAAGGCTCCCTTATATTGGCACAGTTTGATCAGCCCGGCAGATTGATCAATCAAAGATGGGATATTCAAACGAGCGCATATTTCAGGTTCAAATACTCCCTCCGAGTACCGGCTCATTAAGCAAAACAGGTTAATATTCGTCATTTTTGCATTTGACACATGCTAGTGTCGCATCTTTTCTTGCGAAATCATCTATAATTTTCACTAAAAGTAACGAAACACTGCTCCAAACATGCTACTGCCAAACATTGTTCAAAAACTGTATCGTCTAAATGCAGCTGCAACTACCGAAAGCTGAAAAGCTTCCATCCTAGAAAGAACCGAGCAGATTGCGTTTCACCGACAGATTTCAGCCTTTCCTCCTACTGAATCCAAGTCTGCACTTATGCATTCAACGTCCGGAATTTATCTGGCCGCTTTCGGCAGAATGCCGTGCGGAAAACAACATCTTGTGCTGGCTGGGCTATTGATAAACCATTATTTTGGCCCAGATTGCCGAGTTTAGGCCGGTGAAGGTAGCGATCAAACAAAGGGCCACGCCGGCGCTATTGTGCTACATTATTCATACCAGCTTCGCCATGGCAGCGCACGGTTACGAAGTGCAGCTGTCTTATTTGGGGATCCCGACATTCATCACTCGGGGTAGGCAAAAACGAAGGGTTAGAACACGCTCTCAGTTCGGAGCCTTAAAATCTGCGTTGCAAATATTTAAAAAGCTCGGCTATGAGTTCTCCATTTTCGATCTAAAGCTGTTAGAGATGGTTCAACATATTTGACTTTTTCCAACTCTGACCCGGTTCGAATACAAATCATAGCGTTCTCAGTAACCCGTGACGCCAGGCCGGCAATCATTCTGCCCGAGGCCGCGACGGGGACCGCCTCAGAGGCCAATATACTGTTCCGAGACACCAGCGACCGACACGGGCCGGTCGGAGCGGTACGACCTCTCCTCCCCCGCCCCTCCCACCTCCCACGGGTGCCATACGGTCAAACGGGTGGCAGTGAGACAGTCAACTTTCCACCGCGCTCGGCGCTAGAAAGGCTGTAACATCACCGCGTGAGGCCGCCGAGAGATCTACTGAGGATGAGGAAGGTCAGGAGGTCAGAAACTGGGAAATGGTGACGGAAGCTGGAAATCGAGAACTCTTAGCGTCAGAAGGCCGCTGACTTACTAAACAAAAATCAGCGTGGATGTAGGAGCATTCGCATACCAAGCGCATTTTCATCAACTTGCAATCCTTCAGAATACAATGAAAAACATCTCCAATCGTTTTCATCGCGAATCCGACTCGAGAATCTCGCTCTCTCACTGCGCCTGTGTTTCTCGCGCTCTCTCGCTAGATGGCACTAGTAGTGAGCGCCTGAAGTTATACTGTGCCGCAGTGCTCGGCGTCGGCTGGCGGGCGCAGCGGGGCCCCGTTTCACCGGTGATAGCAGCACGCTACTATCAAATTGCGCAAGCTGACGTAATGTGATGACCTCACACTAATGACTTTTCGTGTAATCCGTGAGCTTTTTCATAGCTACGTTTGGAACAGAGTTGCTGTCTCGTTGAATGCGTTTGATACATTCGCACGGCCGTAAAGATGTTAGCAGCAATATTTGATGACATCACACAGTAGACGACGCCATGTAGATGTTTCCATGGAAACCCAATTTGACACGTGTGATAGCAGCGTGCTGCTATCACCGGTGAAACAGGGCCCAGGGTTCGCTACGGCCTCAACAGTCGTTGTCGGATGAAGGAATTCTAATAGCATTCGAAAAACGCTATCATTTCAAGGTTTTGAGCACGTCCGGGCTCTACTTCCGTGCTTTGCATAGTTCTCAAAGTGTGTACACGCTTTAAAAAAAGACATTTTCACATCAGCAACAGAGTTCAAAAATCCATCCACCTTGATCAATAACCTAACACCATTAGATATCTGGAATAACACAATGGCTGCTTTTCCATGAACACAGAATGCTCTTTCTAGCGTGTTCATCCTGAACACACCAATGGACTATGGCCCCCGCGCCCCTGGGCTGTTCAGGTTCCGATCGATACCATTCACAAAGGGCCGAGAGGAGGGACGCAGTGAAGCGCAACTCTGCCGATGATTCGCTGTCAGACCCACATTTCCAGGCCGCGCTCGTAAATTGCCTGAAGACGTTAGTTAAATAAGGCGACAGGAATCGCAGAAATGGTCTGATTTTAGCATCGCATTCACCATTTCCAGACGTTCGGATGCAAGAAACTTCAGAGAATCCAATGCAAACTCAGGATGCGTTGAAATCATGCCAATTTCAACCCGTCTTAAGGAAAAACAAAATCACAAAACAAACTAAAAAGAAGAAACATGTTTGGTAGTTTGGAATACAGAGAACCTTGCATTTCCGTGCTTTGAAACAGCGTTACAGGCTACAAACTTGTACAGTCGCATCATCAAAGTACGCATCTGCATACGTCCATTGGCGGAAAATCGGATCTTGATGTCAACATTACGTAGAGAACTTCCAGCAGTTCATTGTGACGTGGAATTGTGTAGTTTGCAATACGATCCAAAGAAGCAACGGTGACGTATAGCAGGCGCAAAAACTGACCAGGATCAGTGATTTGACATGTTATCGTATTAAACTAAACCGCTGACATTGCCAGTCACTGATACAAAGTTGTATGTCAAAATATGTTCCTTATTTGACCACCCATATTCAGTTTGATAACCCGGGTCACCCCAGTTGCGCGGAGGATAAAGCGGGCAGCGACCGTTTGACGATCGTTCCAGACGTCTTCGCTGGGTCGATATCTGCCAGCTGGCCTCTTAAAGCAAGGAAGGAGAGGAGAGTGAGAGTGAGAGAGAGAGAGAGAGAGAGAGAGAGAGAGAGAGAGAGAGAGAGAGAGAGAGAGTGAGAGTGAGAGAGAGAGAGTGAGAGAGAGAGAGAGAGAGAGAGAGAGAGAGAGAGAGAGAGAGAGAGAGAGAGAGAGAGAGAGAGAGAGAGAGAGAGAGAGAGAGAGAGAGAGAGAGAGAGAGAGAGAGAGAGAGAGAGAGAGAGAGAGAGAGAGAGAGAGAGAGAGAGAGAGAAGGAAAATATATCAATTCAAGTAAAAATAATATGCATGGGAAGGTAAAGCATGATTACACACGAAAGACGGGGTAACAGAAGACTAATGAAACACACACATTGGACGAAAGCTAGGAGACGGAGCTCTTTCTGGAAAAGGAACTGTGATTAGAAAAAGGATGGAGAGTATTGGCGAAAATAGGGGAAGGAGAGGGGAGCAGAAGACACCAACGCTAACGGGAGAGTGCAGATACACAGCAGAAAGCAGAAACACACAGAGGGGAGACCGAATAAGAACAAAACCAATACGAATAGCAAACAACGTAACGTTGTTCAATATTATCCGAGCAAACGGGCACAGTGATGGCAAATACGCTATTATGGATAGAACTCGGGAAAGGAGCGGGCTGCACAGGGGTTTGGGATGTGAGTCACCCCCCCCCCCCAGACTCCCCGTATTGATCGGACAATGCAAATGGTTGCTCCGTCCTCGTATCTGTTGCTCCTATTCTTAGATCATCTCTGATAAATGCGACTGGAAGTTGTCAGCAAGAAGTGTTGGATGTCTAAAAGATGCGTTTGGGGTCATTGTGTTATTGTTTATTTAAGTAACTACTTATGAATATTGCAAAACACAAAAAGTGGAAATATCCGCTGCAGTTAAACGCTTGCGTATCCATCTCAGTACAATTTTCAATCCTACCCCCACCCAACCTAAGTACAAACCAACTCTGAATCCCGCAATACTAAGCCAAATCTACACCAACAAACAGACCAACAAAGATAACCCGATACGCCCCAAACAACCTCTAATCGCCTCCCATTACCGCCTCCCCTTTGGGCTCTGCGTGGTGCTGAATTCTGTCCCACAGCCGTACTGTTTACCACTACATATGTCGGCTCTGACTGGGGTAATCACTATCCTACCGCAGGGCACGGGCAAACAGACACTACAGAAAGTGGCACCTGAGGCCGCGCGGTAGTGTTGACCCAAGACGTGCAATATTCGTCGCTGGGTGATGGGGGAGGGGAGGGGAGGGGAGGGGGAGGGTGGCAGGGGAGTGTCAACAGCAGAGAATGCCACAGGTGCGACAGCGACGTTCACATTGGAGTAAACAGGGGGACGCAGCGCGGAGAATGGGAATTATGAGAAGGGCTGCCGCAGCTAGTGCTAGTCTCAGAGAAGAGCCGGGGAGGAACAAAGGGTTGGACAACTGGCGATATTAAGGCTGGGTGAGCTACAGAGGAACAGTGCCAGCGCAAAACCAGATACAAAACGGATACATAAAACGAGAACCTTAAGGCGTTAGAAGGATATGATAAAGCACTGGATTCTGCACACTGTTAAAAAATTACAAACGTGATTGAAATAAATTTAGCATTATTCAAAAATGCATTCGTATTATAGAGCTGTAGTATGCTAGGCACTCAATGTTCCATCAGTTGATATGAAATGAAGATGAATGACATCACGCACAGTTGGAGGCACAGCTGGTTCTCCCAGCGGGATAAAAGTACATACTGCAGGTGACGTGATGCAATGCCAGAAAATAACAGATGGTTTGAGGACGGTTTTGCACCTAGGAGCTTTGTGAAATATGATATGTGGACCACCTTGTATGCAGCCCTAAATTCACCATTGGCTTTTAACATCTTTCGCTATGTGATATTTATTCACTTTCGATGATAACACAAAAGCAAATATTCTAAATAGCCAGACGTTTCGGCCTCAGGGTGCCTTCGTCAGTGACAATACCGAGATACTAATACATTAATAAATTAATCAATATAATCTTTTACACTTTCAAAATACACATGACCTGGACATTTTTCAACTGTTGAAAAATGTCCAGGTCATGTGTATTTTGAAAGTGTAAAAGATTATATTGATTAATTTATTAATGTATTAGCATGGATGATATAACACTGGATTGGTGTCTCGTGGAAATTAACATTGGGATCCGCGACATTGGGATCAGGCCTGCCATCTAGCGAGAGAATTATCGTAAGTTAGGAGCAAGCCGAGTGAACGCTATCTCTCAGCATTATGACACACGTGGGTGTGGTGTGTTAGTTGGCTCGAAGTGCATATTCCCACGAGTTGGAGGTAATCTAACTGGACCTGAGACGACAAAAAATGTCTGAAATGCTTGAAAGCCAAAAACGTCAAGCAGCCTTTAGGTAATAACGAAAATAAAATGCGTAAGACGGTGTGCATTGAAACGCCCAGTCCCATTGGCTTGTACGAGCTTTTATATGGCCATTTACTCACAATGGTACAGCAGTTAGACAATATGTCATACATATTTGGTAGGCTTATTCTTTCTTCTCCGAATTTCGCCCGATTTGCTTCGTCATAGTTAATGTTACGGCACGTGCCACGTGCCAACTTAGGGGTGTCGAAATTGTTCCACATGAAGTAACTCCGCAATGGCTGAGCCCATTACAGTAAAATTTCGTCAATAGTTAGGCACCCAGGGCCAGTGGCCAATGCATTTCCATGTGTCACTATGGGGGTGCTACTGCACGTGCGCACGTGCGGGCTGCCGCTTCCATATCTCAAGAAGGGCTGGGCGGATAACACTCAAACTTGGTACACAAATGTCACATCGATGCTCGCACTGCATTGATCAGTGCTTACATTGGAGTCGTTAGGAAAACGATGAAATGAGATGCGTGGTGTTTATGCCTCTCTGTTCCAGCAGCTGATTGATCCGCAACAGGAGATCCTTGTTTGTGAAGGCTTCGTCTCCCTTTTCCACTCCTTGTTTAAAATAACATTAACAATGTACGAAGAAGATCACACATCAAAGTTGTTTTAGGCGGCTATCTTGGGCCAGGACTGCGGAGTTGTAGTCAGAGCCAGCGGTTCTGTTCCGACTCGGAACCGGTTGATTTTTAAAAGCTGTAGTCGGAGTATGAGTCGAACGTCACCGAAAAGTCATCGACTCCACAGACTTACCAGGGCTGCAGAGTCGGAGTCTGTGTGAATCGACAGTTCTGCCCGAAGGAGTCGGAGTCGATATTTGGATACCGGAATCGGAGTTGGAGCCGAAGTCACTGAAATTTCATCGACTACGCAGCACTGGTTGGGTCCTTTTCATAGAGCGTCTCTGAATGGCATATTGAGCGGCAATGACGTTAGCAATTCCGTTTAACTTTTTCATTAGACTTATAGATAGTACTTACGTTCGTTTTGTTCTTTGATCGGACAATTTGTTTGATTTAGGCCAAGTAAAGACTCATGTGAAAAATAGCGAAAACGACACGTGCTGGCGAAGTCTCCAATAACTCCCTGTTTCACGATTTAATGAGGAAATAACATGGAACTGCTTATCTTATTACTGACCCTGCACATAAATCTATTAATTTCTTCGCTTTTACTGACATATAAAGACATAACCTTTTGAAAAATTGCACAACAAGCCTGCTACTACACCACACTCCCGTGTGTCACAATGCTAATCAGCGGCGTTCACTCGGCTTGCTCCTAACTTACGACAATTCTCCCGCTAGATGGCAGGCCTGAGCTCAATGTCGCCAAAAACAGCGAAGACACCAATCCATTATTATCTCATCCATGGTATTAGTATCTCGGTATTGTCACTGACGAAGGCACCCTGAGGCCGAAACGTCTGGCTATTTAGAATATTTGCTTTTGTGTTATCATCGAAAGTGAATAAATATCACAATGTCTGACACGATACATCTTTCGCTATGCATTCACTTGAAGACGCATTCAACGTTAGGAGCAAGTGCTCCTTCTCAGAATTCTGCTAATGATTAAATCCCCCGATTCTATAACATCCCACTCAATACCATATTTGAGCTTGGCAGCAGCCTTTGACCCGCCCGTGCGACCTGAGCCACACAACCCTCACCTTCGAGGTCGCCCCCCCCCCCGCCGCCTGCAGGGAAACCCCACGGAGACCCCGCGCCAAGTCCGGTCAATGAACGAAGCCAGAGACGTGCGGTTCACTTCAGCGCAGCGAGCGGACCCGGGCAGACGGAACAGAGCCACTGGGGCTCGAATTGAACTCCAATTAGACCGCTCCGGGGCACGTACAGATCGGCCGGGCGTCAAAGGGTGTCATAAAAGTCGATCGCAAGGTTTACGATTATTGGATCGGCGGTTTCGTTCATTATTTACTGGTAGTTCATCATGGCAGTCATGGCCTGATATCCTTAGTTACAGAATAAGAAATACACTTTGCAAGATTCAGGTCAGGAGAATCAGATATATTTTTCGTTTACTTCCTCATTTACTTGTCTGCAGTCTGACAAAAAAATGCATCACTCATTCTATGCTAAGCTTATTTGATTACTATCTATCCATAAGCAGCAGTAGCATACAAAAGCGATAATAGCCCGAACTGCGATGCCACGTCACCGCGCCACTCCTCGTCACCGATGCGGCGACGATCGTCACCACTCGCTTCCTGTGCGTCACCACAGTCCCTGTGGGAGTCCCAGGCTCGTTTATCACAGAGTTCAGTAGCTTCCTCATCTCTCAGGACAACAAATTGACGCGCTAGTCTCTCGGAAATTGTCTCACAAAGTAGCATGACGCATCTGTGGCTCAGGCCGAACGGGCGCGGTCCGAACTGAGCCCTGGCGGTCCGCGCAAGAGGATACTGAGGGGTGATTTCGCCGGATGGAATATATCTTCTAGCAGTGGCTTTGCTGGTCAATGGTCAATGGTCATGACCTTAAAAAGCTACATTAAAGGTAGTGTGCCAGCTTTCTTGGATCGTATGGAGTTAATGGCCCAGATAAGGAGAACCGGATTTTTAGAACTTATCCATACCTTCAAAACTCATGGAAACGTCTTAAATTCTTCAAATTTTGAGTACCCCAGTGCGAAATTCGCCACGACGGGTTGTCGGTCGTACCCCAACCACATTTCACACCACTATGAACAATAAATGCACACACTGAAATCGCTATTACCGATATGCTCATCCAATCAAGTTTCGATAAACCCGTTCATCATCATCTCCTGCGGTTTCGAACACGCCTGTTAGGTGGCTTCTGATGCTCGTCGAGGTCGGAATTTCCAAATACGCGTGGTGCGTCGGGCCGCGCGCTCTGACTTCGACCAAGAAAAATGCGTCAGCTGATCATTGTCATTTCTGCCACTTGCGTGTGGTGAAATGGGGTCATAACTTATAAGACGGCTTTTTCATATCAATTATTTTACATAAAATCATATTTCAAACCATAAATAATGTTCGACAGCCAAATAAAAGAAACAATACCAATACGGGCTTACAGTTTAAGGCTCGACATTGTGTTGTCTACGATTAGACAGCTGATAACTCATTCCCGTACGTCGTATGGTCGTAACACTATAATGACCTTTGCTTATTGTCACAAGTGCGCCGCATTCGCGATTGTTGCCCGACGCCTGTTTGCAGGTGAGCCCACTACAGTTGTTATACATATCTAAAAACCGATAAACTTTTAGGCGAAAAAGGCACTATTCCAGGCCCATTTTTGATTTTTTTTGCGATATTATGTAAAAACAGAAGCTTCTTATCCTAGGAAAAATAAAATGGGAAATCTTTCAAAGGTGGCACACTACCTTTAATGTATATTTGTAAAGCTACATACATGATGTGACAATGCTTTTGGGTTTTATCTGCGGAAGTCAACGGCAAGAATTGAAAAGGTAGGGCTTACGTTTTAAAAAAGAAACGTAAAGTAAAACCAACGTTACAATAGCGGAACACAATCTTCTCACGAATGAGCACTCTTCAGTTCATTTCAGCCACCCCTCTTAATGGACAGAGAAGATATATGAAGCTTCCAAGACCATGTCTGGATGGCATGGTCTTGAAATGTCCTGAATATCACATACAATGGCAGCATTGATCAAACCCAGCTTAGAGATACAGGCCCTCTCTGCAAGCCTTTCTGATTCACCCGGTACGGGGCCTGACAAAGGTGACTGACCGGACACCGAGCTAGCTCCAATAACGCAACGGGAGCCGCTCCAATAACGCAACGGAGACAGCCCGGGTGACATTCGCCAATAACAACTGTCGATCAGAGGCACTCAGGCATTAAACGGTACCTGAAGAGATGTTCAGTGGAACGGCACCCGCCTTTTCGCGGGGGAGGGACATGTGGAAATAAACCTGACGATGAGCCTGCACAATATGAATTTATAATTTAAGGATGATGCAATATCGATAAAGCAGGAGCCTGGAGCTTAGCTTATGTAAACACAAATGAAAAGAGCTATAATCTCTGCAAGTTTTTTTTGACAAAATGCTGAGGGCTTTTAAGGAAATCCATTGCATTTAACAGATCTTCTGTTTTTTTAACCCATGTCCAATGATTGTTTAGAGGGTACTTCATCAGTCAGCACTTACACCTCAGAATCATGTTGCATCTAAAAGCATCACTCACATACCCAACTGTCACAAGTTTTGAGCCTCTCATCATCCCACAACGGTCAGCGCCCTCGGGTTCGCACCATCCCCGCCAGAGCCATGGTGCGAGATTATCGATAAGTCCCCTAATCTGCGCGCTATACGGTGCCTGTGGCGACCGCACAGCGACCGCTACCCTATCGGACGGCTATCTATCTTACGGATCAGGGGCCGGGTGGTGGCATATAGCCGGGTCGATCCGGCAGGGCGGGTGGGATAGAGGGGGAGGAAAGGAGAGAGAGAGAGAGAGAGAGAGAGAGAGAGAGAGAGAGAGAGAGAGAGAGAGAGAGAGGGAGATAGAGAGAGAGAGAGAGTCCCGTGAGACGATCGGTACGGTATACACGACAGGTTTACCGTGACATAAGAGTAGGTTACAATAACAGGACACTCAGGTCACATCACGAATGCATGTGGCATGTTATATTGTTTTCACTTCTTACTTCGGAAATAATTTCCATCGTGCATTCACAGTTGTATTGTATGCACAGAGAAATAATACATACATTAGGTGCATAAACGACAAACGTTATAATTTAATCCAGGTATCATATCACTTTCAGTTTCATCCAGCTTTTCTCAACCTTGGGCCAATTTCCTTAATTAGCTGCTCGGTATTCAAAGTGCGTTCGAGTGCCGCAATCAAATCAAGTAAGGACGTGCTAAGTCCATTAGCTGGGGTAGTGGCTTAAAATGTAAAGCTGCTTACAAACAAAGGGCGCAGTAGCTGGAAGGGTAACATGGGCGCTACATTAGCAGAGAAAATTAGACTTTGTCGCCCAATTCACGTGGGTTGCCCTTCGAGGAGAGCAGCCTTTGAAAACATGTTGTTGGTGTAGTAAGAGTACAAAAATGTGCAAAAGGTCTTCAGCATGGAAATCTTCAAAGCCTTCTTTACATTTCAAATTTTATTTCATGATGCTCTTTATAATATTCATTTGCAAGCCATCATCAATTTGTTACACCGAGCTCACAGCAAAACTCACACAAAGGCACTCTACGTTTTAAAAATCACCACAGTAAAAGCAGCAGCGTCGCCAGAATTTACCCCACGCCATCCGCCTCTAACTCTGAGACTGAACAGCGCGTGCGACGGTCGGCGGGACGCAGCTGTCGCTTCTCTAAGTAAACCAACACCAGGCGCACCCACCCCTACATCGCTCCCCTAAATCAATGGCGCCGCCTGCCCCACACCGCCCAGAGATTAAATTCTAATTTAATTTGACGCTTCCCGTTCGCATACAACCTTTTTGGGAGGCGGCGGGCACCCTCAAAGGCGGACATTTTTACATGGAGCGTCACTTTGGATGATTGGCGGATTCAATTTCCGGACGGCTATTGTAGTCTGGTGTTTTTTAGTCGGCAGATGAGGAGCATCTGGCGAGAGGCAGACCAGGCGAACACCTTGTCTGGTCAGGGATCTGGTTTTGAGATTGCTCTGCGGAGGAGGTATTGAAAACGGAATGGTGCTGCTCGAGGTCGTATTGTGCTGGAGGTTGGAACGTGGCATGTTTCGATTATAAAACATTCCAAAGATGTTGAAAGGGCGTGAATCTTGTCTTGTACCCATTCAGTCGAGCGGCTAGTAGATTGCCATTTCCAGTAGTCGATGCCAATATGAAGTTCTGAAATTCATTGTAAAGACCAGCATCACCTCATAAAACTCTCATTACTCACAAAAGATCAAATCGATCGCAAAATGAGCCCTCATATAGTTACAATCTGCTAACTAGGCTTACTGAAACCACCCAGCGCCAAAACAAAAAACAATCCCTTCCGCAATGCACCAGAACACTTCTTCGAACCAGTATCTCATATTCTTGCCATTGCAGCCAACACTCATCCCTCCGTTCCCCGCTTACACAGACCAGCACGCCAGCACGCCAGCACGGCAGCACGCCGAGCACGGCCAGCACGGCAGGCACGGCGGGCACGCCCTTCCTCACCGAAACACGCCGTTGGCTGAGGGCACAGCTGAGCAGCAGGGCTGACGAGATGAAATTTGCATACAACACAGCGGCAGCGGCTGGGAACGACGGAGGACGAGGTCTGATTAGGGCGGGCAGGATACAAACAGAGACGGATTGGGGCTGAGCGGTCTGACGAGACGAGGACCGGAGAGATGTCTGACGAGAGCAGACGGAGAGAAGGATAGACGGATAGACAGGCAGACAGACAGACAGATAGACAGGCAGACGGACAGGCACATTAGACAGGCAAACGGACAGAAAGATGGACGAGTAGACAGGAAGTCTACTCGTCCGAATGTCTGAGTCCGGTCCGGCGTCCGAATGTCTGAATGTCTATCGACGGATACATAGACAAATAATCGGACAGACAGACGAGCGGACAGGCAGACAGACCGACAACCCGACGGACAGAAGGACAGACGATTTCTGCTCTCCGTCTCCCTCAACTCGTTTCCTCTCCTCGCTCGCCCCTTCCCCCGCTCAGGTGGCGGTTCTCACGCATTGTCACTCTGCTGATGTCCGCTAGACACGATATCTGACACCTCCCCTACCCAGACACGATGTCTGATAGAGCAGTGTCCAGATCAATGTCAGATCAAACATGGGCTCTGAGACTCGCACGATGATATGATGGGAGATACCCATTATTATGGAACTAAAAAGCACAGACTCAGATCAGGCCCGAACACAGACACGCACCCAGACTCACACCTACCAAAAACTTCATTAAACTTCCGAGCGAATTCAGCGTGTTTTTTATGTTGCATTCTGGGTCAACTTACTAAAATCTTCCCTAAATAAGGGTAAATAAACAAACACAAATAACCCCAACCCAAACCCAGGCCTGACCAGTCTCCGCACCCATACCAAAGCTCTGATCCGTGGTGGGAACACAGCAGGAGAGCAGAAGAGCGGCCAGTGTTCGATCAATACCGGCCCGGCCCGGCCCGAGGGGCTCCCCACCGACCCCTCTTCCCGGACCGCCCCTGCCGAAATCAGAGGGAGAGACAGGCCGACTCCCCTCCCCTCCCCTCTCCGGTCCGGCGCAGCGCGCGGCAGCTCTCAGCAGTCGGAGAGAGGATGGGGTGGTCAGAGGGAGAGGGTGGGAGGAGGGAGAAGGGGTGTCATGTGTGGAGCGTTATGCGGTGGGATCTTTACAAAACACAGGGGCAAATTGACTAGATATTTGTTAAGTTGGTAGGGACAGTGCATGAAAATGTCAAGATCATGAACTGTTGTATGAGGCTCGCAATTACTGGTTTGTTGCTAAGCAAACTAAAAATATAGTTAACTATATCTCCGTAAAAAATTCATTGTTGAGCACAGCAGAGTTTCCGTACCGATAAAAAATTGTTTTGCATTACCTTTGCATATCGGCATTATAGCACTTTTAATTTGACCCGATTGCAAGCTCAACATGCGTTGGCATGACAAAGGCCATCTGTGCGTATGGTTGATAACGGTAACATCAAATCCCTCCAATATGCTGTCACTCATCATAGACCATCCACAGCCCGTACCATATCAATTGGCATCTCCAATATGACATCTCCATCTCCAATACGGCGCCAATACCCACGGATTGACATCTCCACTGGGCTCGATCGCCACGCACGTTCGGCCATATCTGACAATCTGCAGTGGCAGAACGACTGGAGCCCCAATAGTGCGCGCGATCAGATGGGGCACGATCACGCCGAATAGCCAATCAGCTGCTGCTTTGACGACAAATTCGGCGCAGACGGCGGATTTGTGTCACAGCGCGGACTCCCATGAGGGATCAGTCACGATGGAAAGCCTAGGATAGATTGACATTTATGACGCAGAAAAGTTCGACTTTCGCCGTTTTTATTCAGCGTTGTTTCCTAACCATCGACCATTGCAATTGTAAGAGGCACAATTTCGATCATTAGCGAAATTGTGTGAAGCTCTCCGTGCGAAATACGACCATCCGCAAAAAGTTTGGATTTCGCCATTGTGAGTTGTTCCCTAACCATCAATGATTGCAATTGTAAGTTGCGATGAGCGCAATTTTTATCATTAGCCTACTTCTGTGATGATTTCGTTGCGAAATACGACCAGCCGCGGATTATAATGAGTCAGTGACATTTGATATCACGAAGAAACCGGTGACTTGGAACGCAATACACTGAAAGAAAATGAAGCATAAAAACGTGCAAATTTGCTGCGTGGAAACATACAATGTTGTCGAGAATCAGACGGAAACAGCACTGAAAAGAAAGAGAGAAAAGAGGAAAGAGCAAATGAGGTAGATGGAAAGAAAACAAGCCGTAATGACGCAACAAACAGGGCCGTGGAACGTTGACAAATGATTCACTAATGAAAGGTACCTAATGGAGGCACCGCACCGGCTGGACACTAGATCAGCGATGTCTCTGGGGCCGTCCACGGAGAGAGAGAGAGGGAGAGAGAGAGAGGGGGGAGAGAAGAAGAGAGAGAGAGAGAGAGAGAGAGGGAGAGGGAGACGGAGAGAGAGAGAGAGAGAGAGAGAGAGAGAGAGAGAGAGAGAGAGAGAGAGAGAGAGAGAGAGAGAGAGAGAGAGAGAGAGAGAGAGAGAGAGAGAGAGAGAGAGAGAGAGAGAGAGAGAGAGAGAGAGAGAGAGAGAGAGAGAGAGGACATCAGCAGATACAGTGGCAGAATGAAGAAGACGGGCAGAGATGACAGACATGCAGACAAACCGACCGACAGACAGGCAGACATACATATTACATGCAGACAGACAGACACACAGACAGACACACAGACAGACAGACTGCAGAGCCAGGAGGCAGAGACAGAGGGTGTGAGGCGGACAAACGATGACGTCCAGCACGCACGGACAGTGTCTGCAGATGGCAGACACGCCCCAGGACATGTCGTGAGCGACGTGTGATGAGGTTATGTCCGACCCTCATGATAATGGGACAGCGCACACGTCTTGTTCTGCCAGAAGGAAGCAGAATAAATGATCAGCTGCGCGACGCAACTATCTGAGCTAGGAAGTAGGCATGTTAGTCACAAACAGGCGGAAAAGATGTAAGAAAATATAGTCATCATTTTTAGTATCAAATAAGGTAATAAAAAGTATCCTAAGTTCGAACATGAGACCAAAAGCCAACTAAGCGATCCTTTGCCCACATAACCATTAACCATGTCACTTCATAGCTCCGGCTCAAATCAAACCAATCACCTTAGGCCGTAGCGCCGGGGACAGATTCGCCGTCAAACTACATTACGGGACCGGTAATGAAATCGGTGCGGCGATGACGTCATTAATTAGCGTCAGTGGCCACCCCGTCGGCACCTCGGGTCATGCATGTGCAAATGGAGCCCGACCCGACACGGTGCAGCGGCGGCGCCGGGCTTCAGGAACGGAACGACATTATGGGGGCGATCAATTCCACGGTGGGGCTGCAGCTGCACTTTACCTCGGTAATAGAGCTGAGACCGGACGAAATAAGATGTAAGAAGCGTTGCCACCCGAAAGCTATTCATCTAAAAAGCTGTCTTTCCATTGGACAAGTGGTATGATTATGTTAGTATGGTGATTTCAAAGCATGTTATTTTTAAGTTTAGCTATTGTGTAAGTTCTGTAATCTTTGTTTGGACTTTTCACGTGTGTTATTTGGTCGAGTTCGTCAGATATCTTGGAGCAGCAGCTCGTTTTGCTGCTCCTGTAAGTATTATTGCTATCTGCAACAATCTAAGGCACCCACACAGATAACCAGCATCTATACCCAACACCCAAGTGCAAATTTCACAGAAAATGCGTCCATTCCGGCCTCTGGCAGCCGTTCCTTCCAATCGGCCCCTGTAGACGCCAAGTTATCACCCTGCGGAAACACCGGATGAATTTGAACAGAGCCGCCCCCACGCTGTTGTTCGAGACAATAGATTCTCAAAGACTCCTTCCTGAAATATATCCGTCGGATTCGCTGGAAAAGCTGACAGACAGGATCGTGTTTATCAGGATATAAGACGCAACACTGATTCACAAGAAAGACAGGCTTTTGAGATAACTAAAAATTTCGTGGCAAGTTCTGTGTTTGTCTCGGCGCCCATAGCCCAAGGATGTCAGTTAATTAAACTCCAATCTCTTTTGAAGTTACTCATTGCTGACATTAATTACGTTAATTACTTTTAGTGGCGATGCTGGTAAAGTTGCACGGCAAAACTTGGAGCAACACTTCCCTCCAGATGTTTCGGAAAGTTGATTAAAGTTGCGTCCTGTTGCGCCGCCTTAGGAACTTACAACCACTGGCCCAACGTTCATTAATGATGATCAACAATGCTTATTTCCTCACCGTAAAAACTTTGAGTGCTCTCCACCAAAGTCATTATTCTTTGCGCGCGAGAGCCATTCAACCTCCAGAAGGAAATGCTCGAGCAGTTTTTTTTCTATAAAGATCCTTGCGCTTCAAATACGAGAGGAATACACGAACAAAGATGCCTACATTGTCTCTGTAAAAAACGACCGATGTGGACCGTGCGGACAAACCATTGTTACACCACAGAACAACACGTCAGTTTATCTTACGGCGACAAAAGCCAGGCGGCACAGTGGTCTGGAAGAAATGGCGACGGTTTCCGACGCCTTCCTCTTCCAAACGACGCACAATTTTGTGTTCCACTTGCTCCGCTGACGAAAAATGAATAGAAGGAAAACTGGTGGTATTTCGAACAGAAAAAGTGGTAAGAAATGTTGTGAAGGTGCGACGTCGCTTATCTTTGTGGGACCTTGAAATGCCAAAAGCTACTATTGTTGATGTCCGAAATATCCCAGTATCTCACTAACCTGTGGCTACTTTCACCTTCCCCAGAGTTTGTGGCTTCCTTCCTAGATAACTCGCGCAAGAATTAGGCTAGCAAAATTTTGCTAGCAGACAATAAAGAACACCGAACTCACCTGGTTTCGAAATCTGCTGACACCTTCACACCAAAGTCGTCACCTGCGCCGATCAGCTACGTGAGCTGTCACCCGCTGTCACTGAATCTCTCAGTTGCCACCACTGTCACCAGCTGGTCACTTATCACCCTTCCCACACCTTTCTCACTCTTCTCACACCCGTGTCTCACTCTTCTCACTCGTTATCAACACTCTTCACCAAAAACTCTTAACTTTTGCACCTTCTCACGAACGTTTCAGCCACTCCAAGACTCTTCAACGCACTAGGTTCGACTATCTCCTATTGCCTTCAGCAACCACTATCCCTCAACCCTTCACCACAGGGGACAACCACAAGGGACCGCCGTGTCCCGACCCGTCGCCGTCTGCCCGCCTCTCCGGACGGACCGACACTGGAAAACGTCGGCGCCGACGGACGCCAAGCGTCGAAACCGACGGTCGGCGACGCGGCGCGGACAAAAAATCGATCAGTCTCTCTCGCTCTCATGTTAATCGCGCCCGAGGTTAATGCAGCCGGTGGTGGTAGGAGAGGAGGTTGCGGGGAGGGAGGAAGCATCTACCATGGGATTTGCACCATGCGTGACGTGACACAGAGATGAGAGTGTCACGGACTAGTCGTAAGGCGAGTAGTCTATGACAAGCACTGAAACAGCAGGCGGTGGAGGTGTGGGCGAAGTGGTTGGACGATTTAACTGGACTATAGAATGCGAACAAAATGTGCTCCTGTGCCAATCGTGGTTTTCAAAACTGAGTCGGACCAGAGGTGATAAATGAATTAACACGTAGGTAGCCTTGAAATTCGACGCACATATTTTTATCCAGTTTGCTACGATGCTCCTTTGGTCTTGACGTTCATTTGAGAGTGAGCTGGAGGAGTTGTGAGGAATTTCCAAGTGTATTTCACGCTCATGCTGCAATAACGAACACAAATGTACCAGAAACGCATCACTAGCCGACGAATGAAACACCGGGTGAATCCAACAGGAACGAGAGCGAAAATGAAGGGGAAAGGGAACAGCGACATATTTGAGTGAGACGCTTATGTAAAACCAGCATTCTGAAAACTGCTACCTTTTTGCAATATCCTTCCGGTTGACTTAATTTATGTGCCTGGGGTTTCAGCCGACACCCAACTCGTTTGAGATAAATGATTACCCCCGGAGAAAGATAAATGGTTTGTGGGTACAAGACCAAATGATATCAACTCGGAAGACGGGATATGGCGAAAATGTAAGAAAGCATTTTGCTATACGAGTATACTTCTATGAATTGCGATTCGGGCCCTGTACGTGCCATTGCATTGAAACACTTTATCATAACTGCAGCGTTTAAAGCCTTACAATTGCATTACTTCACATCCCGTCTGCGTGGCAGCGTCTGAAGACAACGAAATTATTCACTGTCGGATCGCTCATTTTGAGATGCGCCCGCATGAATATTCTCCCGATCTAAAAATGCGCGCCGTTCCATTTTTCACGCTCCGACAAACTCTGTTTCCCTAACACTGGATGTCATTTCCGGCGAGTGGTGCGCCGTTTTGTGATTCTAATGGGGTTCATTGTTCTGGCCATGGAAGTTTCGTTCCCCGGGGCCGGTTTGGGATGTCTGTGGGCACGTTTTGACCATATCATTGGTCATCTGGAGCGGCGAATGTGCGCGCCACACGCATATCTTTCCGAGATGAGCGGACGTCTGTCGGATTTGTGCGAAAGTTATTGAAATGAGACACGCCGCTTTAGAAGGTCTTCGACATGAACAGAGCTGCAGGAACGCACTTTATAGATAAAAGAGAACATTTCGATACAATGCTTCTTCATTTCAATATGAAATCCTAATGTAAAACTAACTCTCCTCAATAACGCATTTAAAATCGATGCTTACTTATTTCATGCTGTCATGGGTGACATTGCTGGCATCGCGAATGGCAAAAAGCCTCACCTGAATAAAACAAAACATTGATTAGGATGTTGCAATAACCAACAAAATCAGCATTCAACTAAGGCAGTGAGATCATTTAACTTAATGGATTTAGAAAACTTAAGCAACCAACCGAATAATCGAAACTGACTAGATAAAGCTGGCCCTATTCTAAAACAATGGCATTAGCTAAAATCCCCGCATTTCCATCTTTCCAGACGTTTTTCATTACCCATTTATTCGCCAACACAAACATGGTGTAACAGCATCAACAAAGTTGCAATTTCATTCGCCCAATTCGCTTAAATCACTGGAAGCCTCAGCCTGGGGTGGGAAATCCTCGCATTCTCGGGGCTGAGGCTTTCTGCTTTTCGGAATCGTTCTGCGCCGTGAGACATGTTTTCTGAGGGTAACGCCCGTTACCACGGCGGGCGACAATATTTGGGAAATCTATGCAAATGAGACTGGCGGGGCAAGACGCCGAAATGGCCCATAATTCAAGCCTGAATGCAAACAAACTCTAATAACTGCGTCGAAAGTGTCTCCGCACCCGATAGTCAGCGGAAAACGGCGAAATAGACGTGGAAACGGCGGCGCAATCTTTGGAAAATGACGCAGATATGCGCCAGAAATGTGCGTAGGAGCCGCTCTCGACTCAAACTGGTTAATGTCGCTCCAGCTACTCTAATCGGTAATCTAATCGGTAATCCAGCTACTCCAGCATCGGTAACCGTGCCTGGCGAGAGGATGTGCACTCGATGGGATCAAATGAATACGACAAACGCTCAAGTTACGATAAAGATGTTGTGTGTCATATGCCATAATTTAAGCGATGACAACATAAAACCACAGAAAAACTCCAGACAAATGCATCAAACAACACGCCTACATTTTTCCTCACCATACAGAATAGTCGCTCCCGAACAAATAATTTTGACGAGGCCTGTAGCTCGACACGCCTCGAATATCTGACGCTGCGGCGGCGGAAACTTTCTCTCCCCACCACTCTCCGTGGATTGCTGGCGGCCCGTTTTCTCGTCACCACCCCTGTCATTCGGACCCTCTGTCAATTTCCCGTTTCTGCCGTTAACAGTGCCCCTCTCCTGCACCACACCCACCTATCGGAGTATCGCCAGGCTGGGAGAGCTCTCCCTCCACCGGTAGTTTGGCGACTGTCTCCCCTCGTGCAGAATGCAGAGGTGGAATTAATCCGCCAATTGACATTTTATGGCTCAGAAACGGAGCGCAGTCACATTGGGGAGGGGAGGAGTTGGACTGACGAGAGGAAGGAAGACTGCATGAGGATTGCTATCGGATTTATAGGGTGTCTGAGTCATAATTCTCAAATAAATTTAAGCTTTTCTATTGCGAGTTGAAATAGAACGCCAAAAATGTAGGAGCCGTTTACTGTCGTAAGGTAACTGACGAATGTCAATGGTGAATATATTGGCCACTTTAAATGAGATTTGAGCGCCGGTCGCTGGCTAAGCACGCAAAAAGTTGTCGTAATTTGATGATAACGCAATTTGATGATACCAATTGTGAATGTGTCAATTGAGCGGGCGTCACTTCTTGCACCTGAGCGGATTGCAAAGAACTATGGCACAATATACTCATTACACAGACAATACGGATGAAATTTTCAGTCCCTTCAGACGATATTTGATCCATGGAAAGGCAGAGGCCAACTGAGTTCGACCTTCCGGGTCATCCATGGATGCCATGTGTAGGCCAGTCTGGCGGTGCGCCCGGTGCGCCAAACTGATCCGGCCCTATGAGGCTGAATCTCAGCACTGTCTCCACACGATCTACAGAGGATGGGAGCAGCTCACCACTCTACCCACCGGGGAACATCCCGTCCAGCAGGCCCTAGGGGCCATTTCACGGCAGAACTGCCCAGAAAAGCACCCTTACGGAAATCGGTCTCCACGACACACGCTCCTCGGCAGTAAAGGGGAGTGTCCGAACGAGGGTAGAGCGAAGAGAGGAGAGAGTGGGGAGGCGTCGGAAACGACAGAATGCGTGTGAGTGGGGAGGGGAGGGAGGGAGGGATGGAGGGAGATGACTCATGGAGACGGAGTGCTATCTCCGAGAATGCGCTGATAAAAGCGCGACAGACAAGATGGACAATCATCGTAATGGAAAAAGAGACGTAAAACTTGGGTGTGGGGGTTGTAGTTTTGGAAGGAATAGCAACACTACATGGCGCTGTACTACACTGGCTGCACTACACTATAGTGTTTTGTAAAATTAGTAATGATATTGATCAACAACAAACGGTTTGTCCTTCAGAGTGCTGTGGTTTTTGAACGGATGAAAAGCATGCACGCTTCTCATATTTTATGTGCAGTGTGCACCACAGCGATTCATTTCAGAGCATTGCATAACGCATGACAATGGACTGCAAATACGAAAGGAGAAGTAGTTAGGTCATAGGTGTACATACAATGCAAGGATACGTCACTGCAAGTCAGGGCAATCGGCATCGCTTTTTCGGGACAGCATATGGCAGAGAACACCGAGCCTTAGTATTTACATCTTATCTTATCTTCGATGCTTCCAGAAGGCAGCGTGCTTTAAATCGCTTCCACTAGGCACTTCAGTTGGATCGACGCATTGCAAGGTCTGGACTCTCCAGCCTCCTTGACTCCAGGCGCTGTCGCCCCGACGCGTGGCCACAGCTGCCACAGCGATGCCAGCGTCATCTACGTCAGCTGAGAGAAGACTTGGGGATTCCATACTACAGATGGCAGCACATACCACGCAAAGCTCAGAAGGACCCAGCGGAGCATCATGCTCTCAGCTAGTGAATAGTCGAATCCGTCGAGAAGTATCAAACGTGTGCATCTTCACGCAGCGGGAGTCATTAAGCTTACATCATACCGTGATGCCTTTTCAAATTTAACTACATCAACCACACCACCATAACCTTCCCCAAAAGTACCGCACGGACACGGTCATGTCATGACCAAGGCCCTGAGTGAGAGTGATCTACACACAGAAAAATATTAACACCGTTAGCGGTGTAATTGCACAGTACATATCTGAGCACTTAAGGAAAGTTAATTTAGTCCCTTCCCCGCTTAAATTACTCGCGCTTCCAAATGAACACCAGGAAGAAGGTAATAGAACACTGTTAGGAGGGTTGGGTGTTTTGCTACATGTAGTAAAACACCCAACCCTCCTAACAGTGTTCTATTACCTTCTTCCTGGTGTTCATTTGGAAGCGCGAGTAATTTAAGCGGGGAAAGGACTAAATTAACTTTCCTCAAGTGCTCAGATATGTACTGTGCAATTACACCGCTAAGGGTGTCAATATTTTTCTGTGTGTACGCGAGCCATGCTTCCACGACCCCTATAGGTACTACCGTGAAAACCTAACAATGACAAACAATCCATTTCACAGTGCGGTGACTGACCTTTGACGATCGGCTGAGTGACCTCCGGCGAGGTCAGGCCAGCGATGACGTCATCCGATGAGGTCACCGAGTCGGGCGGAGGCGATGTCTCGATGCCGCTCTGAAAAACACAGACGGCACGTGTCAAATGATGAATGGCGACAGCACAACCGGTACCAACGAGATATAGAGCAAAAGATGACAGGATAAAGCAGTAATTTGTGTGCGTAGGTATAGGTAGTATGGCTGAGTAATTCTGTCGTCTGTAGACTAAAAAAAAAAAAATCAAAAGCTCACGTTTCCACATTCGCGTGTGGGACGTAGGGCATTACAATTATAACCGGAAGGTTCTATTCTAGTGCTATTCTAAACGTCGAAGAAGAGATGGACGAACTAAAAAAGGCTGCAGCTGTTCTAGGACCTGCCAATGCTTTTCGTCTTGATGCCGACAGTGCACGTGTAAACATCGCAGAACTGTTCCACTACAAGTGTCCTGCTGTCTAAACCGCTTTAGTTCAATGTGAATGCTTTGACATTGGAGACACAATGTAGGCGAATGTTTAAAACTGCGACTTTTGCGACAACCGTTTGAAAGTACCTGTCCTTGAATATGTGTCACTTTCGCGGGCCATCCAACGGTTGACAACGTACCATTGCTCTTCCTATATGCATGCCGCCCTGTGATCAGATTGCGTTCGAGTGAAATGAAATACGCGACGAAATGCGATTACATCGCCGAGGAATTTCAATGTGACACCGAAGACAGCGTTTTGACAACAGCCACCAGGGTAATAACCTCACAGGGGTACGGTTGGGTGGTAAAATGTCCGACAGTGAGCTGTGAATGTGCCTCCGATAGTGATAATTTTTATGACTGGATAGGTGTTACGGATGTGCATACTTGTAGAAATTTCAAATGGCTGCAGGAGCAAGTACAAACTGAAAGTTATTGATAACAGGCCAAACCAGCATTGCTTTTAACAAGTAACTTTACGATTAAACTTATACATTAGTCATGTCTGATGTCTGTTTATGTTAGCTGTCTACATGTCTGACATATGCAATCAGTTGCGTCAAATGTTCATCTTTCAGCCGCGTTGTAATGTTTTGGTGCACTACTATCGGTCATTCTAACATGAACTCAGATAGTCATATATGTAATATGAATGCATGGACGCATGTCATTGAACATCTCATATAAATGCGGGTGTAGTTGTCCATTCATGGAAAGAACATACACGTATATGATGTGTATGATAAACACCAAGCATCCGATAAAAACGTCATTTCTCGCATGAATCATTTATTTCCCGTAACCTTTCCCAGCATTAACGATTAGAAGTAGAACCATAATCCTGTTACCAACTAAGCTGAAATAAATATCAGTATAGGTACTACTTCTCAGGCATAGTGAACACAAAACGCGAAGTGTCAATCGATTCCTCTTTCATTTTCTCACACATTTTATCATCAACTCCACCTTTCTCTCTCTCTCGCTCTCGCTCTCGCTCTCGCTCTCTCTCTCTCTCTCTCTCTCTCTCTCTCTCTCTCTCTCTCTCTCTCTCTCTCTCTCTCTCTCGCTCTCCGTCTCCCTCTCTCTCTCTCTCTCTCTCTTCCCCTCTTCCCATATTCCAGCTTCCGTCGTCTGTTCCATTCCCCGCTGTCCCAGGTCAAGGAACCACTTCCCCTGATCAGCCGCGTACCGAGAACAAATAAACAGCACAGAGACGCACACCTGTCTCTACCCAGCACCGCAGAGAAACTCCTCTCCTCTCTCTCTCTCTCTCTCTCTCTCTCTCTCTCTCTCTCTCTCTCTCTCTCTCTCTCTCTCTCTCTCTCTTCCTCCCTCCCTCCCTCCCATTTTTCTCCACCTGCTCACGTGCGCCGCCATGCACCACTCGTCCAACTGTTTATGCCGCGACTCGCCGCCGAAACTCGAGAGCACCACTGCTGGGTGAGCGTTACCGACCTACCGGGTCGGCCCGGTAGGTCGGCCCCGTCTGACAATAAACCGACCGGTCTCTGAGGGACTGGGGTGATACTTCCGGGGGAGGTGAGACTCGGCGGCAGGAAGGACGGAATGAGGTGGGAAAAAGGGGATGGGCTGACGTTTTTCATATGATTCGGGAATACCTATACGTTTCTCAGACAGAGGCAGCATGCCGCATATGCGAGACGTTACACCATGAGCAGTTTGAGTGTGACGTTCCAACTTCCATTATGAAAGCAGCATGATAGGCCCATGTAAACGATGAAATGAGGAAAATGACAACATGGAAAACCCATGGATATCAATGACGTACAATCATGTGCGCTTCGACATTGCAAATGGAAAGCGTTACAATTGACTAGGATAACTACGCCTTTCTATGACAGTCGAATAAAACAGTGATGTTAGTAGCAGCTGTCTACAAACGGCTTTTCTATAAGCAACAAATACACCCCATAAAATCCCACAAATGGCATAACCTCAACAAAGCTACACCCCACTATCACTTCTCAGCACAGTTCCACAACCGCAGCTCATGATCTCTGGTCTCGCTGAGACCAAACCGTCTCCTCTGTGAGGCCTTTGGCCCGCGGGTCACACGCATCGGGGTCCGACCCGCCACTTTATGGGGAGCTAACACGTCAGCTGGTTACGAGCTGTAAGTGAAAGGCTGCCTCGCTGGCTGGCCTGTCGGTCTGTCGGTCGGGGTCGGTCGACTAGATTAGTCAGCCGGCTCGGTTTCAAATTCGTATGCACGTCCTGCGCCAAATGCGTGCTAATACGCCCCGGCCTCTCGCGATCTCAGTCGTACGTTGTGTAATTTGTCTGACCACAGGCATCGGCTATTCAGACGAGTTGTGGTTATTAATTGGCCCATGAGTATCGAAACGGCCACTCCAGTCCGCCGGGCAGGCGGGTTCGAACCGAATCGAAACCGCGCCCTCTCGTCGACATGACAGATGGAATATTAATATCGGCATAAAATGTAGGTGAAAGCCATCGGGAGTAAATATGGGCGACGTGAAAAAGGTGCTGAGTGTCTAGACCAAGTTGGAATTGGTTAAAGCCAGATTCAGGCATATTTCGAGAAAAATAGGTGTGAGCATTGAGCATTGAGCAGTGAGCAGTGGCCAGTGACTATCGAAGTATGTACCTAGAAACCTATGTGATATGTGCAAGTATTTTTATCATCCAATTTTTATTTGCGTATCATTTATCCAAAACTAGACGCAGCTACCAATAAAGCACCTGACAGTTGTTACCTAATTACGCACATACCTTCGATATGCCAGCATCAATACGCGTATCATACATGTTTGCGCAGACAGATTTCGTTCAGCCAATCGATGTCGGATAGTAGGTTTCCATGGCAACCAATACATACGGACGTCCGTATGGCTTCCAGCAATCGGCCGATCATTGCTGGCGGAGCTATTTGCCTGAAGTACAAGTCCAGCGTGGAAGGAAACCATATCGACGACGACAAACAATCAATCAAAATGTTACAGCAATTATTGATGTTGTATTGACAGAATCTGAAAATCAGTTACACTTCTGCTGAATTAATGGGCGTAGTTAAGTGCACTGCGTGTTGTAGTTCCATTTATTTACGATACATGTAGGAAGAGGGAGGCAATTATCATCAATAGACAAGGCCTATATCAAGAAGTCCTCTGGTCCCCTGGAGATATGTAGATGGTCTCGGCTAATCGTAAACGCGTTGTGGGAGATATTTAAACGTATCCAGACATTTTTAGAATTGAAATTTAATTGTCAATTACAAAAAAAAATGGAGAAGCCAGACCTTGCTAGTTTTAGGAAGTAGGTACAACGTTCGTAAATACAAATGCAATTTATGCATGTTATACCCCTTCCCTCGCTTGAGAAACTTTCTCCAATGCCTCCAGTTTCCACTATGGATAGGAGCTCAACTGGTGAAACGCAGCGTCACACGTCAAACATGCTCCACATTCCTCCACCTAAGTTCACATTGACCCGAGTTCGGAGTGATGACAGGACAGAAGGCTGGCCGCGATCCCCGGCCCCGCAGATCAGTTTGATCAGCGGTACACGCACCTGTCACGACCCTCGAGGCGGAACATGCGGAACAGCGCTGGCCGCTCGCCAGCCAAAACACTTAGGTGTTTGAGGGTGATGGGCGCCTCCCGCACAACAAGTCGTCAGGCTGTCAGCACTTATCAGCACTTTTCGGCACTCTGTGCGGCAGGTGATTTGGCGAAATGGAATGTGGAATGTAGGAAATGAGAGCAGACTGCTATTAGTAGACCTGTACATTTGTATTAATGGCGTTATACAGTTGGATGAAGAAACAATTAGATTGGTGTAGCGACTTGAGCCGGTCGGTAGCCGGTTATGTTTTGTATTCACAGTTACCGCCATGCAATGCAGGCCATTGTGGCCCCACCTCCCACCACAGCACGGCACCTCAGATCATTAGGGTCAAACCACAATACGTTATATAAACGCCATTCTCATGCTGTCAGAAGTGTCAGAGGCACCAGGCATCGTCTGCTAATGACCTCATGAGACGGCCGGCGCAAACAGTCCCGCATTCAACGGCGCGAGGCACCGACCCACCGTGGGAACGTGCCTTGACCTCCCGGGGCGCAAGAGCTATTAATGGAGCCGATATCTGCGTCATCACCGACCAAACAACTCGGAAAACGGACCTCTATCCTGGTTCCTCATGCAGGGGAAGCAAGACTTGCAGAGCGATTCAGACCTACCGACATCGAAACTTTGAGCTCCTTTGGGAGTTCAGCAGTAGTGCGTCTCGCTCGTGCCTCTGCGGGCGGCAGTCCATACCGACTTCTCTCGAGTCTCGAGCCTTTTGACCGGCTCGCGGGTACTTCAACAGGTGGGGAGTCCCGCGGGCATCCTGCATACCAATTCAGCCTCTCCTTCCCCACTCGGAGTTGTTGAGCCGGCCCGATGTCCCGACGCTAATCGATCACAGAGCGAGCAGCCACTGAGTTGATCGCTGCTGAGCTCCAGCTGCCTCCTTATGGAGCTGAAATTCTCTCACTGTCAAGCTTCATCTCTCCCATTACGAGCTAAGGCCGAGCTCAAGCTCATTCGCTGCCGAGCTCAAGTTCTCCCATCGCGAGCTATGGGGCTCTCCAATATCCATTGCCAAGCTCAAGCTCTCCCATTGCGAGCTAAGGCTCTCCATTGCCGAGCTCTTCCGTCGCCAAGAACACCTCTCACACTGCCGAGTCGCAGCTCTTTCATCCCAGTGCACCGAACGAAGCCTCCGGCAAAGAAAGGCGATGTCGATTATCCCTTTTACCGACTTTACCGACTGATTCGTCACGCGGCGTTCGTCACATGCGTTCGTTACGCCCGTTCGTCACGCCTGCTCAGGGTGATCACGACGCTCGTATGTCCGTCTCTTCGCGGTCATTTTCAGGTCAGCTGGGAAAACGGGACCTATCTAGGCTCCCACAGGCTCACAATCGTTTTTAACTAGTTCACCCATTGAAGCGGGACAGCGGACACCCAACAGTTGCGCTGCGGATCGCTAAAACCTGCTGCAGGGTCACGTGAAGGTGAGCGCTGTAAACGTGACTGTAAGACAGGGAATCTAGGAACCAATCACGATCACGTGTAGTACATGTTCGTGAGCCGGATCAGCTGACCGTCTCCGTGGCCCCCGGGGCACAATCATTTTAGTTGTCTTGTTCACTTTGTGCCTGAGGCTCGCTGGTGTATCGCGATCAGATAGCAAAGCCGGATGCTGTTTTATATGATGGATAGCCTCGGTACAAGGCTTGGAGATGACTGGTCGAAAAACTATCGACATTTTGACAAACCACTCATCAAGAAGAAACATTTTGCCAGTATAACTGAAACAAAGGCACTGCCCGCAACATAACAAACACATCACCATCATCTCTCTACATACCAAACATCTTTCCAAACAATAGCACTAGACAGCTGATAGACCTAACGGTGAAAGGGCTCTCCGACCAGCCCAACCACGCCCTTACCTATCCTCTCCTCTACACTGACCCATCCCTCACCGCCAGCCGAGAGTCCATACACCACCGCACTCTGCAATCTGCGGTCGTTTGCCGCCGGTTATTGGTTCCTAACCAGCGGTTACTGGTTACTCATCAGGTGCGATTACCCACCTCAAAGCGGCCCGACTGCAGGGCGGAGTGGAGGTCGTGACCTGACGGCGTCTCGAGACAGAGGTGCAAATTTTTCGGGGTTGGAACTAGTGATCTTGCTACTTTAGCTACATTTTTGTTGACACATAGCAATTTTGTTTTAAAAAAATGCATTAGGAACTCTCATTATTTGTCAAATCTAGCAAACAAATGCTTAGCGAGTGGTAGGAAGCAAAACTTTGGAACCCCTTAAATATCTAAATAATCATCTCTAACTCGCCCCACCGCCGTATGCTCAGTTCGTGTTTTGACGCTGTTACCACCGTCCCACAGTGTTCTTGGCTCATTCCTGGCATGGCCATAGACTGCAAACGACTCCAACACCCCACAAAGCAGGCACCTCGAGCGATACACGTGGCTTGCTGTAGGGGATCGTAGGGGTGTAAAGGAAGGAGGAGGGTAGGGGTAGGTGGGGAAGGCGTACCCGAGGGACGTGCTGGACGGTACGCCACCCCGCCGTAGTTTCAGACGTAGCCCCAGTGACTCCGTAGGCGTTGGATTACATATAGGAGAATTGTGCAAAGAAAGTCACTCACAATCACAACTACACGTTGTGCACACACGTTGTGCACTACACGTTGCAATGTAGTGGGTCGGGTTTTGGTATACTGACGTTGACTTAATTAGAAGTGGATAAAATATACATAATGAAGAGCGGTAGGCGCACCCGATGCTGTAAAAGGACCGTCCCTATGCCTGTTCGGTTATGTTTATTGCTCATTACGCTTCATTTGTGGACAATGTGGGCTATAACGGTACTAAAACGTAATGTAAATATGACGTGAGTGTTATACATGGGGGATGCAGCCTTCTCAACGCTCATATGCAATGTGTGTGGATGCATATAGTGTGCGGTTGGCCAGCCCACCTCTCCTCAGCCGTCCCGTGAAATGTGCTAAATGATTAATGAGCAGGTCGAACAAGCTGTCACGAAAGGAAAGCGACACTAAATTTTATGCTCACACAACAATAGAAGACGGATTGCGGGGCAAAACGGTCATTAAGCGTATCCAAGCGAAGTCATTAGAGGCACTCACACGGTATAGTCGGTCAAATATGTATCTTTCCCGGCCGGCCCTCCCCAAGCTGGGCAGGTCGGTAACTTGGCTGAATCCGCCGGCCGCTGCGAGTACTACGGAGGGGAGGGGACAGGTTGTGCGGTTGCCGCGTCGGCCAATGAGCGCGGACCTGGCGAGCGGGCTGGGGCCACGGCGTGTTGACCTAATATGGTCAAAGGTTCATGCCCTGCGGGTATGGTCTGCGGCCAGCTGGCCCACTGATTGAGCCACAGCACCGGGTCGCGGAAAGGTTTCGATAGGTATCTGAATTGGAGAGTGGAGACCGTTAGCTTGAACTTGAGTGTAGTCGCTCTAGGTTTGAGATGCCGTATCACTGCACCGTTTTTGAAAAGGGGAGAATTATTCAGTTGAGTGATGAGGGTAGAACGGTTGCAGAAATCTTTAGGAGGGTTGGTTTAGGAGGTTGTTTTAGGAGGGGGCGGTTTTACGCCCCCCCCCCGTCTAACTCGACTCCTGAGCGTCGTAGAGACAAGCGGTAGGCGGCGTTCGAAAGAGCGATAAAAAACGTTTTTACTTCTGATACTTTTTCTTAAATAGCTTTTGATCCAGACAAGATAAAGGATCGATTCGAACGTCATCGTTCTTAGCTTGTCAAAGCGCATCGAAAGCTATATCATGTGACCTCGAAAGGTCAAGTTGAAAATTTGACCTAAGGTCAAGGTCATGACCTGACTGAAATAGGTCATGTTGCATATCATTCGATCCGCATTGATCAGACAAACATGATAAACGTCGAACGGAGTCTCTATTTCTATTCACTCAAAAGTTATTGCAGAAAACCCCCGCTGGTGACCTCAGGTGACCTCGGATGACCTAGCGACACCTTCCAAAGGTCACCGGTGACATCTTTCGGTAGAATGACCACCAGGGACCTGCAACACCATGATCCTGAATATATTGTGTGGATCGGGTGGCATTCAGATGAAGTTGAAATTTATCCCATTGACTTATAATGGGGAGGTTGTGAGATTGACCTGACCTCAGGTCATAGATAAAAAAATCCGAGACATACATTTTGTGGATATTGTCACCCTTACTAACTCCTGAAAGTTTCATATCGATCGGTCAACAGTTGTAGCTTTGGTGCAAGTTCAAACTTTTTGTGACGTTAGGTCACTCAAACCGACCTGTTGACCTGACCTTAAGTCATATAAGGTCAAAATTCGCACACAGTATGCGCAATAGATGGAAAAACAGGTATGCAAAATTTGGTGGCGCTGCACGCCGCCGTTTTTCGGCTATCTGCGAAAAACCTGGGGGGGGCGCAAATCTCCCCCCCCCCGGCCCGGCGCAGGTTAAGATTTTCAGTAGATATGGCTTAACGCTTTCCCGTTAATGCCAAAAAAAAAAGTTTTTGCTTTATCAAAAAATAACCGGTCATAATTCGATTAAATATTTCTCTTGCGCTAATCATCATATCACCAAGCTTTCAATCGTATCAAGAGCAACCATCTTAATTTTTAGGTCAGCGACCCCTGTTGAAACACCAGATAATCCTTTGATAGCTCATAGCACTCAGTCTACAATTTACACGGCGCATGAAAGCACAGCCATCATTAGACCATCGCGCTGCCCTCACATTCGTTAGATTCCTAACGCATCCGCTTGCTCGCCTCTCCCGGCCAGACCCGCCGGAGCACCCGGCGGCGAGGCCGTCCAGTGCTGGTCTGCGGTCACTCTCTAGCCGGCCGCTGTGTAGCTCCGCCCCCCGCGCGTGACGTCACAGGGCCGCCAGAGCCGCCAGGGCAGCTGGGGTGTGGGCTCAGCCAACTATCGAATCCAGACCGTAGCGCCACTTGGCGGCCGGGAAAGATACATATTTGACCGACTATACAACTGTGAAGGCGTTTATTGATTGCAATTGGGGTCGATAGCATCCCCTGGAGGCTACCAATACGTGTTACAGCTGGGGCGTTCCACGACAAATCGACAAATAAAAAATTAAATTTGCACCCTCATATTTTATTTTTCGCTGAAAACTGGTGTAAGGGGTTGTGATGGGCGGGGAAGCCAGCTGTGGCAAGGATTTTTTTCTCCGAACAACGGTTTCCGAGATATAGCCTCGGGCAATTCCTGGAGGTCGCGCTGCAGCCCTATGTTTGGCGGCCTATAACTCAGAAACTATTGGTTTTCTACGGTACAAACTTAATATGGTTCAACTCACAATCAGTCAACAAACATTTTGGCTATCTCGGATTTTCAATTTTTGAAAATTTTGATCACGTGACCTTTTGACCTATTTTTTGAAGAGTGACCTTGATATTTTCCCCACTGAAAGTTGCAATTTTGTCTGATGACGATTAAAGCGTTATCAATTGTCATTCATATGCGAAAATAAAAAAAGTGGATATCGCCCTGCATTGACCTCAGGTCAGGTAATTTTTATGACCTGTCAATTATTACAAGCGGGAGCGACAGCGAGATCTCGAGAATAAAGCAAGATAGCGACAAGCGGTAAACGGTGCAGGGTACACACGGATAAGGTCTATAATTTTTACTGAGGTCATTTTCAGGTCAGGTCAAAGATGACGTCACAGGAGCAAAAAGAAGTCAAAATTGCGGCACTACATATATATGAAGTTTTTCTCGAATAACTTCCAAGGTATCCCAGCTAGGAACAAACCAATAGCACCATCGTGATCCTCTCGTCTATCCGCATCGAAACATATGTATGTTGACCTCGAAAGGTCAAAAGGTCAAAAGTTGACCTTAGGTCACGTGACGAGCGGGAGCGACAGCGAGATCTCGAGAATAAAGCAAGATAGCGACAAGCGGTAAACGGTGCATGGTACACACGGATAAGGTCTATAATTTTTACTGAAGACATTTTCAGGTCAGGTCAAAGATGACGTCACAGGAGCAAAAAGGAAGTCAAAATTGCGGCACTACATATATATGAAGTTTTTCTCGAATAACTTTCAAGGTATCCCAGCTAGGAACAAACTAATATCACCATCGTGATCCTCTCGTCGATCCGCATCGAAACATATGTATGTTGACCTCGAAAGGTCGAAAGATCAAAAGTTGACCTTAGGTCACGTGACCTAAGGTCAACTTTTGACCTTTCGACCTTTCGAGGTCAACATACATATGTTTCGATGCGGATCGACGAGAGGATCACGATGGTGATATTAGTTTGTTCCTAGCTGGGATACCTTGGAAGTTATTCGAGAAAAACTTCATATATGTAGTGCCGCAATTTTGACTTCTTTTTGCTACTGTGACGTCATCTTTGACCTGACCTGAAAATGACCTCAGTAAAAATTATAGACCTTATCCGTGTGTACCCTGCACCGTTTACCGCTTGTCGCTATCTTGCTTTATTCTCGAGATCTCGCTGTCGCTCCCGCTTGTAATAATGGACAGGTCATAAAAATTACCTGACCTGAGGTCAACGCAGGGCGATATCCACTTTTTTATTTTCGCATATGAATGACAATTAATAAGGCTTTAATCGTCATCAGACAAAATTGCAACTTTCAGTGGGGAAAATACTAAGGTCACTCTTCGAAAAATAGGTCAAAAGGTCACGTGATCAAAATTTTCAAAAATTGAAAATCCTAGATAGCCAAAATGTTCGTTGGCTGATTGTGAGTTGAACCATATAAAGTTTTTATCGTAGAAAACCAATAGTTTTTAAGTTATAGGCCGCCAAACATAGGGCTGCAGCGCGACCTCCAGGAATTGCCCGAGGCTATATCTCGGAAACCGTTGTTCGAAGAAAAAAATCCTTGTCACAGCTGGCTTCCCCGCCCATCACAACCCATTAGACCAATTTTAAGCAAAAAATAAAATATGAGGGTGCAGGGCACTTGTCGATTTGTCACGTGGAACGCCCCAGCTGTGGCTGTAAATAACACGCTATACGCCCTTCATCAAGAGTCTGTGATTTATGTTTGTCAAATAATGATAATAATACCTACCCATACCATGGTTCAATTCAATTTAATTTGAACAATTTCGAGAGGGTAACTGTGTCTGTTCTCAGCATGTCTTAAACGGTTTCTTAAAAAAGATTATTAGATAATTAGATATTATAAGATTAAGGCATTATGCACCACCCGAATGATGCGCAAATAATCGTAAAGTGGTTTACGCGTAGCTGTAGAATTGCATTATAACTTATATCATTTTCAGGTCAAATTGGTAGGATAAATTATTGTTAGCACTCATTATCTTTACCGATATTCAATTGCGTACAAGTAACAAAGCCATTGCAAACAAAAACAGGGAGCTATCTAGCGCCATAGATTAGCACTTATGTGTTACAAACGCTAACCGACATGGCCCTGCCAAACATGTGCTTATTTTCAATGGAGGCCGTCTAGCACCCACCAGGCGCTATTTGCGGCCCGGTCGAGCGGCGCGGCTCGCACGCCCGGCCGTGCCGCGGTGGGCCGCTGAGCCCGCAGTTCGCACCCTGCCACCGCGCCGAGCGATCACCTTTGACCCCGGGGTCACCGGAGGGCACGCGGGCCGGGTCGAACCGGGCTGCGAACCGGGCCGGGTCGGTCGGACACACAGGTAAACTGGAGCAAACGGTAGCTACGGTGGTTTGAGCTGATGGCAAGCTTCGATCATGTGGAAAAGCTAAATCATGTGGAACATGCATACAATGTATTGTAGCTGTATTAAAGAGGACATCTTTTCCAATTTACCGTTAGCAGAATAGCTATTTGACGATACCCCAAGGCCATGCCAAACGCAGTGCAGTGTGGCATTATGCAAAATATGAGTGTGAACCCGGAAAACATTACGTAGGAACAATTAACTCTTTCAACGCGTGGAGAAAAACTTTAAACAATGATAAAGAACCATACTACTGAAGAATGTGGAGCCTGCCATGCCAATTATTGTGACAGCATAAACCCATCTTCTCATGGCACTCAATCGGCAAAAACAGACACATGAAAACGCCCACATCCAAGTTATGAACTCCAAAGTGCAGACCAATTCAAAAGACGCCATTCCATAAAAGCCATCCGCCATTCTTGAGGCACGGTTTTTCCTCTCCCTTTAGCCTACATACTCGTAAGCGGGGTCTTGCCTCTCTCGTCCCACAATGCCACCACGCCCATCACCCCGAATCACCTCTCCCGCGGGCACCACCCTCTTGGATGGCGCCGATACCTTTGACGTCGCGTTGGATCCCTCACATAACGTGATTTGTGTCGCATTAAGCGCCCGGTAAACTGCCTTAATCTGGACCCCAGCCGGCTCAGAGCGCGGTATGAATGGACACATTGGGAGGGAGGGCGTTGAACGCAGCCCAGCCGCCCGCCTAAGCCGTCACGCTGCCACTGCGACACGGTAACGTGATGTCGGGGCGCTACTCTGGCGTGACGTGACGCCGCCGTCGTGGTGGGGAGTGTCGGGATTTAGAGCACCTGATAAGAAGGCTGGCAGCTAGGTGCTAACTATTCAGTTGGCGGTTAAGTTTTCATGTTTGTTTGGAGCTCTTGGTAGTGCTGTGCCCGGTAGTTCAACTCGTAGGCCGATCCAACTCATAGTCCCAATACCGAGCGGCGAAGTCAACTGACCATTCCCCAACTTCAGAAACAGGAAATACCCATTACGACCAGTCAATATTTCCATATCAATCAGCATTTTCAGACAGGTAAACACAAAGCGCAATCCATACGAAATTCCGAGAGGTTTGCCCAAACTTTCAAGAGTGACTGACGGGTGAAAATTCTAGTGGACTTGGTTGAGAAATAGCCGCAGGCTCACTTGCCCCCTCCTCTCTCTCTCTCTCTCTCTCTCTCTCTCTCTCTCTCTCTCTCTCTCTCTCTCTCTCTCTCTCTCTCTCTCTCTCTCTCTCTCTCTCTCTCTCTCTCTCTCTCTTTCTCTCTTTCTCTCTCTCTCTCTCTCTCTCTCTCTCTCTCTCTCTCTCTCTCTCTCTCTCTCTCTCTCTCTCTCACTCTCATAACTCCCACTCCCTCTCCCTCCCCCATCCTCTCTCTCTCTCTCTCACTCTCATAACTCCCACTCCCTCTCCCTCCCCATCCTCTCTCTCTCTCTCTCTCTCTCTCTCTCTCTCTCTCTCTCTCTCTCTCTCTCTCTCTCTCTCTCTCTCTCTCTCTCTCTCTCCCTCTCTCTCTTTCCCTCTCTATCTCTCTCCCTCCATTTCCCTCCCTCTCTCCCTCTCTCTCTCTCTCTCTCTCTCTCTCTCTCTCTCTCTCTCTCTCTCTCTCTCTCTCTCTCTCTCTCTCTCATGTCTCCCACCTCTGGCCAAACACCGAGACTTGGATGGTCATAACAGGTCATTTCCCATGGATTGGACCGGCTCTAACACGATATCCCCCGAGGCGCACCGGTCCGTGAGTAGACGTCACGGTTTGAGACGTTCACCGGACGTTTATGGCAAATTTCCGGTGATTTGCAGGCCGTGTACCGAGCTGGTAAAATGGTGTTTGTGAGGGTGGTTGAAGGCGATATGGCGGGTGACAAGACGTTGGATGGTGGCAGTGTTCATTTGGAGGTAATCGATAGGTAATTTTCAAGTGCTTTTGATACGTTGTAACAATAAACGGCATCCACGCAATTCAACAGGGCTGGTAAGTATCTTTAAATTCATTCAAACGACAGTATCACCGAACCAAATCACTACTTTCTATATCTTTCTAGTTGAGGTTTATTTGCCATTGGGTCTACAGTGCAGGGATTTTCTATCTCGCACTCCTCTGAGATGCAAAGATAAGAATTTGTTATATCTGCATCCCTCTGAGATGCAAAGATAAGTTCTCGAGGGTTCATAGCGAAAAATCAAGAGTTCATGTGATGATGGGTCAATAACCGAACGACATTTTTAATGGTTGTTTATGGATGAAAGTTGAAACTTATGAAATAAGAACAAACTACTCTGAATCTATTTTTACATAGATGAATGCATTTAAATATAATATGTTATTAATTAAGAATAAACCTCAACATAGAAAGATATAGGATTCCTCATGGCTCACTCGTGGAAGATCGGATATCTTTTCCTCGCGTGTTACAGAAAAACCTCGCTCCTTCGTCGCTCGGTTTTTCAGTAACCCGCTTGGAAAAGATATCCTTATCTTCCACTCGGAGCCATGAAGAATCCTCTATATCTAACACGCCCGATTGAATCAAAGTTAGTTGCAGCCAGAGAAAACTGCCACTTAGAAAGCTGAGACCCAGACATCCACCTCACTGTAGCAACGGTAAAGCCCACAGACACAGACAGTATCAGACAGCAGTATCTCTCTCACACCACTCTGGATCGAACCACAACTCTTTTATCTATCTACCCCGTCCTGCATATTTAGCCAAAGCACCTGGGTATTGGATCTAACATCAGCTCCTGAATCTATCTACGCCGCCCTGGATCTACCAGGTACCGCAGTCCATGGACCTACTGATCTAAGACCTAACCACATCTCCAGGATCTAACTACCACCGTCTAACCACAGCTCCTGCGTTGTGCGACTGATCTATACAAATGACTCTCAGCTCCCGAGCGACATTGTGCAACGTTCACTCTGCCGCATCGCCTCCGGCTATCGGTGACCGCTCCAACAGCGGCACCGGTCTCATTCCACGCACGTGCTCTGAATTCGAGAAAGGCGTCAACGTGTGTAACACTGCGACGAGGTAGCCGGAGGCCATGGCACCCAACACGCGCTGGCGCAATATGCAAGTTACGAGTAACGACCGTCGTCTATCTGGGGCCTCATGGCGACTGGGCTCGACAGGCCTCTGAGACGGTTTTCAAAGGTCATCTGGGTACGCTATAACGCATGCGGAGCGCGTCAGTGCTGGCGCATAGTTATCCCGGGCTGTCATCCGCGGCGCAGCGCCATTCGTTTGAAGGTACCGGCTCGGCCCGGAGAGGGCAAACGACAGCCAATCGGGGCGCAGAGTCAGAATGACGTCACAAATTCCAGGGACGAGGGTTAGGTAGGCTAATTGGTGGCTATTGTCAGCTGATGGTGGCTCCAAGAGCTAATGTTCTATTATATTCGACCGACTGAAGACGCCGAAACTCTCGCCGGAGAAAACATAACTGATTTTGAACACTACTTGGCCAATGGGGTCAGGGCCAGGTGAAGAGAAGTGCGAATTTTGGGCTTAGTTGGCCCGACCCAATTTAACTAAAGCAGCCACTTTGCAGCCACTGAAGTATGCCTATAGGTAAAATTCATTTTAAGATTCAGCAACAATCAGAATCATTCTAGAAGTTGCACAACTCAACATATGCACAGCACATAGACCATGGAGCCCTGCAGCTCATGAAACTATCCCACACCTAGAGACACGCTATTCGCATTTACAGAAGCGTTTGCCGACGCCTGGATGCTTTTAGCCGCACCTCATCACATACCACCCCGCTAATCGACAAGTCAAGCGACAGCAGGCGGAGGGCGCCGGTTGCGCTAATCTAAGAACACATCCCCATGCATATACATACCGCTGCACATACCACCGCGATACTCGAACCGAGTGGTGAAGGCACCACTCAGCTCTGAGTTACCGTCTGTGTCTTAGAAACGACTTCTCGGAATGATAAAGTGAACGTAATGTCAGCTTTGCAGACCGGATGCGGCGCGGCGCGGGCTAAAAACAGACTCGGTGACGGCAACACAAATCACACTCACCTACACACATGTGACGAAAACACACACAGACATACACACACACATACATCCGGCTGGTTGCGTGTCGGTATAGACGGCTCCTGCGAGTCGGTTCACCTGGCCAAATGAATTCACTCAGCGTTTGCTTAACATAATCAGCCTCGGTCGGTCGCTGATGCACCGGCGCTACAAACACGCTCATGAATAAGCCATAGCGCGCCGCAAACGTCTCTGACGCGCCGAGATCGCTTCATCTCCGACCGGGCTGATTGACGGCGGTCGTGGCGGGTCGGCTGCGTGCTGCGGCGTATCCGGCGCGAGGCGAGAGGCGTTTCCGACGCGGGGCGGCGGCGGTTGCGGTCGCCGGAAGGTGGAAACCAGGCCTATTTGACGCTGAGGTCGGCACGTGTGAGGGGCTGATTGCTTGGTGACTGGCGATTTTACAAGACGGATACGGTGATCAAACCAGGTGATACTAGCTCAAATAAGGTGAAGCCATAGATGAAAGGTGTAAGGTTAGGGAAATTATTTTGTGATAAGAAGGAATAGTTCCGCCTTTCAAAACGCTAATCAAAGTGCGTACGAGATCCTTTAACTCCTTTTCCGCGCTTGTGGAACCTTTAATATTAAATTCCTTGGGATTGCGAGCAAACTTCTGGGAACACTTTTATCTCTCAGAATTCGAAGAAACGGCTCAAGCACAAGCAGTGCCGATGCAACCCATAACTTACAGGCTTTTATATTGATAATAGCCTCTAGAAGCACTTGTTCTCGACTTCTTCGAATTTGTATCTCATCACATTTCATAGCTCCTGTCATCAGTTCAATCTCTCTGTGATAAGCTGTACGCCACCTTCTCATCGTGTCCAATTCTGGCCATTCACGTCTCCAATATTCTCACTTCTTCCCATCGGTGGGCAGCCAAAAGACCTCAGCAGCGAGCTGCTTCAGCCTAAATTTAACCAGACCGTCTAAATTCACCCCAGCTCGGCACAGACGGCGAAAAGGAAAGGCGTCGCCGGTCAGTTCGGTCGCTCCGTTAGAGGCTGAGTGTTAAAACAGGTAAAACACCCAAGGACGATCGAAAGTGGAATCGAAGGAGAAACATCAATAAGGGGAGGGGAGGGCACTGTTGTCCGTTGGTCGCGCGGTCCTTTCTCTTTCACGTTTATGACTAGGTGTGTTACTGGTTTGAAGTACGAATTCTGTTGTCAAAAATCGTGCTAATCTATACTTACAATGCACGAGCAAGCACTCATCGACGGCTGAACTCAATAAATGTGTTCAGGGCGCACCAGTACATAAATCACACACCAAAGACTGGGCGTTGAGGTTTTTGGCTTCAATGAATCATCAATCATGCCAGAATGTAAATGTAAATGAACGCTGATGACAGTGGTCGATGCAACGCATTGTGGACGCCTTATAATTACTTCGGCTAATATTCGCGGAACATTGGAGTGGCCACACCCTGTGTCATCACCAGGTTCCCCCTCGTGTTAATTCCCCGCGGGGCTGCAACCCCTTCCCCCACCCGGTCAAACAGACACCCACGGGAAGGGTTGCACGCGACACAGACGGCTCAATAGCTGAGTGACTCTCTACGGGTGTGTGGTCAGTCTACATTTCACGTAGTAAGCGGTCAAGACAGAAGAATTCGTCCAAAAAGCGCCACCCGTGGGGGAGAGAATGACATGAAAACGTAAATGAATGACGCTTAAGATTTGTACCAGTAAACATGCGAATTACTTAATGAATGAAGTACTTAAAAATGTGCCGCATTAACAGAGCAACTCCGTGAAGTCTAACATTGGTTACACTGAACAGTTCCCTAACACATCTAATGCATACTGCAATGCCTGTCTATGTATTAAACATAATTTCGTACATACGGCACTTCAGCATTATTGACAAAATGCTACCACGGCACATCAGTCCCTACCCGCAAGTGGAAGTTATGTGGCAGCGATGGATCTGATTAATATTTTACCTCCCACACCGGCCACGGCCCCGTCCTCCCTCGCCACCACGCCGGCCACGGTCAGTCGTTACAAAATATACGCCAAGTCTCGGTCAGTATAGCTCAGTAGACAGTAAATATTAAACAGGACAGGGCATGCCCGGTTCGAGACGCTAGGACGTAGCTCGTGCCTCAGAAAGATGCAGGAGGGAGCGCGATTTGATGGGGAAGCAGGAGACTCGGAAACGTTCGGGATGTGAAACGAGAAGTTCTGACAAGTTTAAGATCACCAGTACCACAGATAACAGTAGTACACAATTAATTAGTAACTGTTATCTGTGCAAGTACCTGTGGTGCTCAAAAAAGAAAGCTGGGAATCCATTGGTGACGATGCTATTTTCTAAGAAGGAATGTCACAATAAATGCTTTGGACCTCTTCCGATGTTCGTACAAAATCGTGCGAATGCCATAAAACATCCCCACTCCTCTACCTACCTCGACAATTGCACTCACACAAATACACTAAAACGTCCTCGAAACTACTTGTTTCCGGCCATATCCGCCTGACTACGCAATGTGCATAGTGCATGCCGTCAGCCGTAAGACTTTGGACCCAGCCGAGTCTGTGAGGAGTTCCAGCGCCGGCGGGGCCGGAGCTCTGGCGCATACCGCTGCCATGGGTAGATGCTATCGCCTCCTCCCCTCCACTTGTGGTGCCGAGATCTTATCAGAGCCGGATGCATTGCCGAAGCACCCCTACCCAGCCCATCCCGTGCCTGAAATGGTCTCACGCTTCAAGAACTTTGAGGAGGCCGACTTCGTGGGTCGTAGTACCAAAATGCGTCGTCTAGAAGGAGTTAGGTGGCTGCGGCTGCTGCTTGCTACGCTGCGCAGTCTGGGCAATGTATGCGAATGCATGCAGTTTGCTGCAAAGGCGCCAGGTTTCCGATTCATGCATACTGTGCACGGTTTGATCTGGGCCCAGTGACAATGTGAAACTCGATGAATGTCGAATAACTCTGAATTGATTCGGCGGCGCCACTTCCTGACGACTGCAAGGTCACCGCCTGCTGATTTCGCATTTCGAAAAAGGAATATAGAATAAAATAAATAGGTCATACCTAGGTGGAAGAAAGCGTGATTATCGACAAGAACCAAGAGACATTTTCAAACAGAAAATAGTCCCTCATATGTAGCTTAGTGATAGCAATACACGTTGATTTTCATCATGAATGAGTGATAGGCATTATATAACTATACGAGATAAATGCAGTAACATGTACTCAAATGAGCGAAACCCAAGCGCGAATTTCTTAGTTTGGTAGCAGAAATAGACACCGCAAAACAATGCATGTCACTACACGGCACACCGCTGAGAATGAATTCTAAATATGGCCGTCACCGAACCAGAAACTGAGAAGGAAGGACATTATGGTCAAAAGGCTGTACAGACATAATTCAAGCACGCAAAGATAGTTATCGACCCACGTGGACATGGTGAGTCACCTGACAATCACCGCTCACGGCTCTAAAACAATGGAAACACCTCGCTTAAGTGCATATTTATACCCGGACACTGGTAAATGGTGGAACGCCATGCCACCAGTCTTCGCTTGGATATGGGTAACATTCAGAGTTGGAGGGCATTCAGTTGTAGTAGAGAGGTCATTGTGGGATGTCGATGGTCGATGAAATGATGGGCGGCTGCTTTAATTGAAAACATATTTTTAGCCAATGGAAACAATTAACTTGGAGCCAAAAGCAAACTTTCAACTTAGGCCATTATACGATAACGGCAAAGCACAGGATGCAAAGTAATTAAGGCAACTACATGCATCTAAAAGCGTTTTAAATGGTTATTTATGGTGCGTTTTAAGAGTGGCTCTCGACAAAAGCGCCAAAACTCCGTCGTGGAGCTACATTTAATTGCCGAGCTTACAGTATTTGTCATTTTTTACTAAATGTTTGCAGATGTTTGCCATAAAGTATGGCTAATTGAATGCAATTACAAACCTAACCTTTTCCACGTAAGCTTTTTAACCAGACACAGAAAAAATACAAGTTTTCCCAGGTATGAACATTCCAAACATGCCATCTCACTGTCGCACTCTCCCTACACTTCTTTTTCGCATCTCCTTGGTAGCATCACAACTCACAAGACCACTTCAGCGCCACAAAAACCCTGATCTGTCAGTTCACTGGCCTCTATCTCTCTCTCTCCCTCTCTCTCTCTCCCTCTCTATCTCTCTCTCTCTCTCTCTCTCTCTCTCTCTCTCTCTCTCTCTCTCTCTCTCTCTCTCTCTCTCTCTCTCTCTCTCTCTCTCTCTCTCTTCCATGTCTATCCGGTCGGCCTTTGTTCCCTGACCACTTCTTCCAAGAGACCAAAGCAAAACAAATAGCCATTGTATACGCTGCGGAGCATGAGAGCTTCTTCTCATCTGCTGTACAGGATGGAGAACCGGATATGCTGTATACGTAGGAGGCTGGGGGCGTTTTAGTTTCACTCTTCTGTCTGAGACAATCAATTTAATATCCAGAAATTGATTAACTGCAGAATGTAGGTTAGGTGCCTTAGCACATGAGAAATCGGGGAGTATCCTGAAATTCAGTCACAAAGCTCGATGTACTAAAACAGGATTAAGTCCCAAAACTATTGACTGTTTCGTTCAAATTTCTTAATCGCGCCATTCAAACCAGCCCGGTACGCACTTTTATCGCCTTCACACGCACATATCCGGCATACCGCCGGCTCATTTCATGTCATCGACCATTCCCATTTTCTTTACGACCTCCGCTGGCGACTGCTCCGGGCCTACCAGCCCGTGGACCGGACACGACAGGCCGTTTGGACCACTCTGGACCACTCTGGACCACTGTGGTCCGCGGTCGGTCCGCGCGCGTGAACCGCACGCTGCCCGCTTTATCGCCGAGTCCGACACGAGGCAGCGCCCGGGCCCATGACGGCTGAGGTTATTTATTGTCACGATCGCAGTTTTGACGGGCACGAGTCAGACTTGGAGACGTGTCGGCATGAAAGTGGATCGATAAAATTGTGGTGCGGTTTTTTCCGCGATAGTTATTAGTGCCGCTGTTCGCAGCCAGTTGGCGGCATTTTTCAATGTTAAAACCAATTTAACGATGTTCTTGCACCATTGCAGCTTGTTCTGTGGATAATTTTAGCCTATGCATGGGTTTTATGTCTTTTTTTGCCGTTATTTTATCGCAGCATTTATGGTGAATGCTTTCTACCTGTCTCGCATCTGGATTTAAATCCATATTTCATGAAGCAGATATGAGCCATTTTCACGACGGGCTATCCGGCGAATGCACCTAATTTGACCAAATGTGCACCTAATCTCTTTTACAGCAAATATCTTCATTATATGATTTTATTTCAGTGTTTTAATCGATAATGCTCTCGGATAATATGACAAAGCAGGCATATAAGCAATTAGCGCAACCCTAGCTGATAGCTACTAAGAGACACACTGAACCTAATTTGGCCAAATCTGCACCTAATCCGCACCAGATGTGCACCAAATGTGTACCAGATGGCCGTCGTGAAATGGCTATTTAATATCAAAATCTCCCCGAAACATTGGCGATGCATGTAAGTTGTCGATGAAACACCACAGCATAAGGATCTGAGAAGAACCCATGCTGTTTGAAGGTCGAACACGATCCCAGAGGAACCGCTTCTCAGTTCTCAGCTACTTGACTTATCCTACTCGAGGGAGTTCGGCCAGATTTTAGCCGATCGATACAGCTGTCAAGGACTACGTCGGAACAGAACATTTGCCAGATGGAATGGCGGACATCGAGAAAGATTCCTTTGAACATGGAATCAGAGCAGCGACGCCCATGCTCATTATAGTCTCCTGACGTCCTCGGCTCTAGCTTTTTGTAACCGTAATTCATATGACTTAAACAAAGACTTATTGCCAGGAAGGACACAGGACGCAGCAGCAGGAAGAGCTCTGCAATTGGAAAGTAAGCGGACCTCTTGAAACGGGTTATGGCTCTGAAATATATTGAAAAGGACTAAAAACCGCGACAGCACACCTGTGCAGAGGGCGAGCTTGCCACATGCCATCCCTGATTTTTCTGATACCGGGTCATTTGTTATGTGATGTCATCTGCCCGCCTACACCGCTCAGCGTCCCATATCGCTGCACGGTAGTCTGCCGCTGTCACATCTTCTGCACCCCAACATGACACTGCCATGTCACAAACTCCGCCACATGTCAGGATGCGCCCCAGCGAGACCGTCATACGACCCTTTCAATGACAGACCCCCGGTGGGAGGCTGTGTTGATATCCCTCCCAGGAGGCTCTGTTAAGATTCCTCCTAAGTTTTCAAACAGCCCCGAGGCGACAGCAACAACAGCTCTATCCTCACGTTGGCATACAATCACACAACACAGGTGACACCGGCAGTTTGTCATTGTCACTGGACGTGGCATGTACGGTGTCGTGCCGTGCATGGTAGATCGTGAGGAAATGCTGGCCCATGAGAGTCACACAGTGAAGGGTCAGCTTTGAGAGTAGAACGTGATACCTTGCAGGGTTTTTGTGAGTTTCGATGTGTGAACAGGGACTAGGGTAAACAGGGAGGTTGAAGGTCAACTGAAGAAAATAAATTTTGTATCAAACTTCATGCCACGATAAGAAATAAGATCTGCGAGAAGAAATAAGGCCTCGAATAGAAAAAATAAACACCTGTAAGGTCAACCACAATAAATTTCGAAACCCGAGCCTGGACGTCCGCTTGCTGCCACGCTTTGGATGTCATTCACTGAGTCACATATCAATCCTACGACATCAACCTACCGACGTCAGCTTTTCCACATCAGTCACGCTCGTGCGACAGGTGACGCGCCGTCGGCGTCACGTTCACCTTGTCCGTTCCGTCACGTGCGTCGTGACGTCACAGCGTCACGACCGAGTGTCACAGAGCGGGCGAAAGGAGTCGGGTCATACGTGCTCGCCGGAGGGGATACAGGTCATACTGCAGGGGCTGGCGGAAACTGCTGGTAAACAGCGAGAGAGAGAGAGAGAGAGAGAGAGAGAGAGAGAGAGAGAGAGAGAGAGAGAGAGAGAGAGAGAGAGAGAGAGAGAGAGAGAGAGAGAGGGAGAGAGGAGGGAGAAAGGGAAGAAAGGAAGGAAGGAGAAAGAGAGGGAGATAGACACATTTTGGCGATATTCTGCTGATTCATTTGGTGGCCAGTGAAACATTTGGGTCTATCTGGACTGTTCAGACTGAAAGTGGCCGAGTTTTTGGTCCTGGTACCTTTGTTTTGTTCGCACGGTGATATTAAAAGTTCGGCAGTTGAAGTGAACAGCCTCGATCTTATTAGTTTTCTACAATGTCCAGTGTCCACCGTCCACCGTCTACCGTCTACCGTCTACCGTCTACCGCCTACCATCCGCCGTTCTGACATTGACATGGCGTTACCCATGCAATCCGAGCCCGGCAAAGTGAAGGGCTGAAAGCCTGTTCATTACGTTACGGCCTCCTCCGCCGCCTCAGGTGCTAGGTCAGATTCGATTGCCAATTTACACGCACCGAACTACAGCCCTTAGCGGTGGTTCCTTGACATATTGAATGGACGTTTAAAGACGGGTAGACACACCTCTGAGTCAGCGTCAGAATAAATGGGAGAGCAACTGAAAAATCCCAGACAAAGGCGTAAGACTCAGCATGCCGCTAAAAACAGCACCGGCCGCTTTGGCGCCGAACGGAACGCCACACCGGTCAGCAGAGATGACTCCCGCCGATGGCAGAGGTTTGCACGCTGTGCACAGCGTGCACTCTGCACAATCACATGCACGGTGCCAGGTGTGCACCAGCGGGGTACTCAGCGAGTCCCCGGGCGCGCAGAGAGTCTCCTGACCTCGAGAGGCCGACGGTTTCAGCACGCGCAAACGTGCCCGCGGCGGTGGCAGCGAGCGAGCCGGGGAGGTCGGAGGGAGGCCGTATAACCGCGCCGAACTCCCACAGAGAGAGGACGTGACGTGGGCTTGATGTCAGCCGTGACGTGGAGGACGTGATGACGAATGTGATACTGAATGTGATACTGAACGTGATGCTGAACATGATCCTGGACGTGACGCTGGGTTTGGCACTATGCATGACGTTGTACGTGACGTTGAGCGTGATGTTTGTCATATTATACTCGTAAGTGGTGCTAGACGTAACATTGAGCATGGTGTTACATGTAATTTTGCACGTGACTTCGAATGTAACATTTACCATAATGTCAAAGCGCTGGATGCGTTCTTCCCACTGTCATGCGATTAAAAACGTCACCTAAGACGTCACACAAACCGACAACGTTATCCTGTGTAGCATCCCTCCCTCTCTCTCCTCCTCCCCATCCCTCCTCCCTCTCTAAGTGCAGTGAAGCATGCCCTCGGGTCAAACAGGTGGTCGCCGCCATCACCCGGCCATCAGATGACCTCAGTTGTTGAACGTCATCGTCCGGTAGGAACCGCTCAACCATGGCGCTGGTTACATGTCGAGGCGCGGGCTGTATGGTGATGTGCTGTACAGGACAGATAGTGCTGGTTTCTGACCCGTGTTTTCGCTGTGTAGGCGTCAGTCACCAGGTGTGTTGTCCGGAGAATGCAGTTGCTGGTCGCTACAGGTACCGGTGATCTGATCCTAAGTCATGTTCGATTCTGGACAGACATTTTTCAAAACTTCAGAAGGCGACGTTTGAGAGATGACGCCCGTGTATAATAGACAACTTTGAATCGCAACAAACGTAGGTTCATAGCATTAATAATGTCAGCCTCACAGACAATCACAGCCGCATTTCTGGAGCATTCCCACCAATGTTTATATTCACAAAGCCCTGAGACCAGTCAACCAAGAAATAACATCACCGCACTTCAATCAGTCCCCGCCACGGAAGTTAAAATCCGGGGAAGCCCCGTTGCTGCCATGAATTATCAGTGTCAAAGAGCCTTAGCAGGTCAGTGCGTTTTCAGGGCTTTACTCCCGTCGCGTAAAGGATTCAGCCAGCCGTATGATCCCGGAAAACGGAAGTCCGTTTGCCTTTGAGCATGGCCGGCTCCGCAATGTGGATGACAGCCTGATGTCGCGAGTGTAGTTGACAGGTCGCGACATCACAGACGAAGGGCGTATTTTGCTATTATTCAGTGTTAACTTAACGAATAAGCACAGTATTTACAACGGTTAAATACAACCATCGCTTATGAGGGAAAGATACGACGATTATCACAGCCATTGTTGTTACATTCTATCGGTTTCGTTTCATGTTCATGATGTTCATACACGCCAATGTTACCGTGGGAATTGTTATACGCACTTTCCTTCCGGTGACGGAGTACTCTTATTAAAACTTTCCCGTTCCGGGCAGCTCAATGAGTGGCCTTATTTTGATCTTGGGTGAACATATCAATGACATTGCACCTTGTGTTTATCGTGGCACCTCTAGTAGCCTGGCGTTGTTCTTTGGCGACCTTATTGACCTGATACTGACCTGAGACCTCTTGTGATCTCTGATCACCCTGTACCTACATATTGCTCACTTCATTGACCTCTAATGATTCTGCACCTATTCCTGACCTTGTGTGACCTCCAGTGACCTACTGCTGACCTTTGGAGTGACCTCCAGTGACCGTGTTCCACTTGCAGCTCTAAATCCTGTCGCTATCTGACTTCCCCAGCGCACACCCTGCCAGCTGATCACTATGCAGGAATTTACATGGCTTAAATAAATCGCCAGTGACAGCCGGGTTGAACGAGCGGCGCTGCGCACGCTCCAACGCTGTGCACAATTGTGTGCACGGGTTCAGAGTGTGCACCCTGCACCATGCACCAGCCTACCCGGCCATCTGGCACAGTAGGCGAGCCGGCACTAGGGGATGATCTAAAGACCGTTTAAGTAGCTCCACGGGAGTCAATGCCTTTGGTATGGCTTAACCCTATTCCTGGCGGGCTCCGCCGGGACAAGAAACTGGCGGGGGGGGGCCGATTCGGCCCCCCCCCTGAGATCTCGAGAACGAAGCAAGATAGCGACAAGCGGTAAACGGCATCGGATACGCACGGCCAAGATCTACAATTTTTACTAAGGTCATTTTCAGGTCAGGTCAAAGATGACGTCACAGGGGTCGAAAAAGTCAAAATGGCGGCACTAGATATGGAGAGAGTTTTTCTCGAATAACTTTCGAATTAGTCAAGATAGGAACAAACTAAGGGCATCATCGTGATCCTCTCGTCAATCCGCATCGAATGATATATATGTTGACCTCGAAAGGTCAAGGTCAAAGGTTGACCTCAGGTCACGTGACCTCGAGGTCATCATGTATATCATTCGATGCGTCTTGACGAGCTGAACACAATGAGACCATCCACGCGTCTGTATCTTGTTCCTGTACGGAGTTATTGGCCAAAAACCTTTGGTGACCTTTGATGACGTCACATGACCTCACAGCTGCCCAACAGCAAAACAGACCTCAAGGTAGTGAAGGTTGATCGTATATGAAGTCATGTATGGTATATGGGGCCATTCCGACCCGTTTTAGTGGTAAAAACAGGGAGTTGATTTTTCCCCCATTGACTTATAATGGGGAGGTCGCGAAATTGACCTGACCTTAGGTCACCGATATCAAAATTCCGAGATATACAAATTGCACATACTGGTACCCTTACTAAACCCTGAAGAGAAGAAATTGATCGGTCAAAAACTCTAGCTCTGGCGTGATTGCAAACTTTTCTGAGGTAGCGTCACCAAACCGCCTCTGGTGACCTGACCTGAGGTCAGATCAACTCAAAATTTTCAGACATGTTGCGTAGAAGCCTTTTAGGAAAAGTCAGAAAATTTGAGCTTCCTAGCTCAACGCGTTTGGGAGATATAACCAAAAAACCTCAGGGGGGGGCTCCTGAGGCCCCCCCCCGCCAGGAATAGGGTTAAAGTCATCGTTCGTAACTACCCGTCGCTGTCAATGCAATGTAGCCATTGTTAATAATTTACCCACCGGCGTGCACAGTCGCATGCCACTGATGCCGGGCGCTCCCACGCACAAGCTTTATCGATTACTTTGCATAATACGATCAAGTCAAAGGCCCGCCCAAGTTAGTGCAGGGGTGGGGTGTTCGCATAAGTCACACCACTGCCTTTGAACTAAAGGCGCGGTGTTTCGATTGGGCAAATGCCCGCACTTCATGCTCGCAGTTACAGCAGAGTGAGGTTAATGACAGCAAGATAGTATCGATAGCATCTGCAGGGGGCGTGGCGGTGCGCTATGATTGCTCCATGTTCGTGGCCGACAAAGGGAGAGATTCAGGAAGTCGTGGGTGGGAATCAATAGCATTCTCCGGTTCTAGTGTTACGGCACCTTGACCGAGGTTATTTCTACGGACCTTTATGGAATAATGACATCCGCCGCAATATTGATTGAGGATTGCTCATAAGAATCGCGTAGGCGAAAGCAATGGCTGAAAAAGTCACGCAAAAAAATATTTAATACAATAGACATACACAATACGCATTCCAATGCCTAACGGAGTCATACCGCGGCTGAACATTAATTGCTTTTCCACCAGGGAAATGTGTTATGCGCTATCGATGTGACGCACATACGAATCCTATTGAGCCATGGCAGAATGGTAACCACAGGCGACTCAGATAGCAAGACGCCGAATTAAATCAACACCGTAAAATCTTCGCTTCAACGAAGGACAAGCTGACGACATGTTATCGAAGTTTCCCTGACTTTTAGAAAAGGGAATGATGACTTAATGGAAAGGCCGACATAAAGATATTGAGTGTATGTATATGAAGCATTTAAGATGTAAAAATGCAATGTCTACCATTATCTTCCCTTTCCTTAGCTACAGACATTCATACAAGAGTTGAGATAACGCTTTATCATTTCACTGGATGCTTACATAATTCAAGGGGTTAACAGCATAAAAAACAATGTATCTCCAGTAGCAGTCTCGTCCCAGTCTCGGAGCTAAGTGGCCTCGGATCAGGAGTCCCTGGCCGAGGAATTGAGCGTGTGCCGTAGACACAGACACCATTTGTAACAATCAATGCACCAGCTAACGACGACAATGGGAGCTAGATTGGCTGTAAAAACTGCAGACAACCGACGTAGATTATATGGCACGCGACGATAACGGCAAGACTGGCAGAAAAAAAGTTGGATTTATGGGTGACACGAAGGGATATAAGTTTATATAATGCGTACATATTGTGCATGCATATTGCATATTGTAATGAGCGCAAAATGCAGAAAGCGAGTGATAGGCTGGGAGCTTGTTTAGGTTTTGGTGTCTGTATTGTGTAATTCTGATGCTTCGACGTTTTGGCATGTAAATTGTAGTGGAATTGTATAGCCGACATAGTCGACTTAGTTTTTATGTTTAAAGAATATGCTTGTTAGTGATAATCCTGGGGACGAATACTCGTGACGCGCTATCAGTAAAAGGCGCATTCTTACACACGAGAGCAAGATCAAGAACATGACTACTGTGTTCTTACACACGAGAACACAGTAGTAATTGGATCCCGAACCCGGGCCCGTCCCAGCCCCGAGTCATGCAGTCCCTCCAGGTGTGGGCAGATTCAACACTCACCCATATGTTGATCTCGGGTGGCTGATCTTTCTTGGGCTTCTTTCTCTGCCAGAACTTCCACCAGGACCTGCCCATGGCGAACGGTGCGTCCCGTCGCTCCAAACTGCTCACTTTGGCCACCTCCCGGCGCTCCAAACTGCTCACTTTGGCCACGTTCCGCCGCTCCAAACTGCTCACTTTGGATACACTCATCCACCCACGCGGATACACTAATCCGAGCAGCGGTGTTTGAATGGCTCACTGCACCACCGCGCTCCTCAAGGTCACTTAGATTATTTCTGGACTTGCCAGGGGTTTCTTAACTAGCTTAATGAGGCACACTTGCACGAAAAGTTCGCTTAACTTAGTCGTCCTTAAAATACTCCACTGCGTCCGTCCTTCTGTCCACAGCTGTAGTTTTCCACAACTTCGGAACCCTTCGAACGTCCGCTGTCCACTGTAGCACTGCTTAGAATTAGGCACTCACTCACGATCACTTAAATTCACTTTCTCACTTATTCTACACTTATGCACTATCGTCGATCAAGTTCTTATTATCTATTCACTTAATTAGCCACGTGCCCCTTAGACACTAGTTCAGACTCCTCTCAGTCATTCCTGAGTTCCTCTCAGTCACTCCCGAGTTCCTCTCACCACCGCTCTGTCTCCCTCCTCTCTCTCCAGGACCGCTCTGCACACCGTCTCTCTCCTCACTGGACGGCGGCGACCCGCGGCGCGTCCCGTTCGAATTTCGGCGCGGTTCTGGGCAGATGAGTCACGGGTTCGGATCGCCCACGCCGCGCAGGGTGACCCTGTGCTGCACCCAGCTCGGCTCCGTCACTTCAATGAGTGAATACCCGACAGACAGACGGGGAGGGCCTCCGGGACTATTGACCTTCCGCTGTGCCCTTAGGGACAGGTGATCACGTTGAGTCTCGTAGAAGTCGATTTCGATCACGGACCGGTTGCTTTTCACAGAGTAAATCACCAGCAATAAACAGACGTTGCTGGCAGATGATTTCCGTTAGCTGAATTGATCTGCGGTTTTGCGATGATATCTGACGACTCACGACGTTTTTCACGCTGGTGGTTGAGTGTCTCGATGTTTCAACTACGGTAGCTGATTAACGCCAGTTGTCGGCTTATCTTCAAATCCACACACGTTACGTTTGCTTTTCGTCACTCTGTGGACACTTCAGATTTCTTCCGTTACAGCACACCTCACTCAAACATCCACCAACTCAGAAATCCTCCAGCGACCCGCGAGACTCGCTCTGACGTGGCTCCGGTCCGCACACCACCTCGGCACACACCGACTCCTCAGTAAGTGGCCACTTAGCTGCACGCCACGCGCCGGACAGCCGACGACCGACCGACGACGGTACCGACGCAACGACGTCGACGCACCGACCGACGATCAGCTGACCAAAGGTCGACCGAGCGACGACGGGCCGACGGGGCGGAGAGGCGACACAAAAAAAAAGGCGCTGATGAGAGTAACACGGCGTATGTAGCAGTCTCGGAAGAGTGTTGAAGATGAACGTAAACACAGTGAGCTCACGGCGAGCTCTGAGCAAACTCCAAGCAAGCTCGGAGCGAACTGCGAGACGCAGCTACCTCGCCGCGATGAGCCGAACGACTGCCGACACGAATGACGTCCCAAGACTGATGGGTCGGCGCACCTCTGTTCGGGCCGCTCCCGGTGACGTGACAAGAGCTGTGGCTCTGCGGAATCCTGCGGCACCCACACGACCCTCACTTGACCTCCTGGGGTGACCTGTAGAGAGGCGGAAGCGGGCTGGGAGCTGGAGGCGATCCACGGAGAGTGGGAGATGAAGGAGGGAGAAGATCACTTAGGTAAATGACAGATGTCGTGACCTCAGTTGACCTTGATTCGACACTTGTGTTAATTAAGTTGTAGATTGTAGATTCAAATCACTTGGATTGTAGTTTTGATCTGTTCTCTACGAGGTGTGTAGTTACTAGTTTTCAAACCGGATTCGAGTCCAGCTTATCTCCGAGATGTGTGCGTTTTTACCGATGAGACGGATGATTGATGAGTCCGTTTTTCGGCGTCCTGTCACGCAGAGTCCCGGTTGACCTCAGCTGACCCAGTTAGGGTGACCTGACAGTGACACACCTAACTGCAGCTGACCTGAGGGACGGAGACCACTCCAGTGACCTTTCACGGGGAAAGGCTGGGAGACGGACTGTGTCCTTTAAACGCTCTGGTCACTCTCAGCAATCCAATCTTCAGCTGAGCCGAGTTGTATGATCTTTGAATGTTGAAATGACGCTTTCGCTGTGGCTCAGAACACCTTGGACTGTTGGACTGCCAAACTCCGAACCTGGCCTCTTGTTTGTTGTATCTCTCTGACCAAACTTCCGAGTTGTTTCAGCGCCTGTGCTCCTGGGTGGTCTCTTGTGACTTCTGTCCGACGTTTTGCATCAGCTGGTCCCGCGGATGGAACAGAGGCCTTTTCTGGTTGAAGGGACAGGTCACCTGCTGCCCCGGATCCGTGAGGACGTCACTCCTCTCCCACCGGTGACGTCACACCTTTGATGATGTCACGTGATGACCTCAGTTGTCCCGTCGGACCTGCGGATAAAGAAACACGGATGTCAGCAAAGTCACGTGTTATTACAGTGACAGGGCGTCAGTAGTCACGTGATATCACGGTGGCTTAATGCCTGTATTTAGTGATCACGCAAAATATAAGATCGGATGTTGTTTCTCGTATGACTGAGCGGACACAAACAAACAAAACAAACGTCACGCGACTGAACAGCGGATGCTGTCAAAAGTGACAATACGCTGCCACCTCTATCAGTGACCCTCTAAGGTCAAAGGTCACGTGGAATTGGTCAGCCGTTGGGAGCCATAACCGGGCAGCGCTGTGAGGTGGCGTGCCACCTAACCGGCGTCCAGAAATGTAATAACCATTGAGCGCCGGCATATGGGCGGTTTGGGACGCGAGCAGAAAATGACCGGCTCAAACGCGCCATGGTCACGGCTCGTGTTCAGGGGCCGAGCTTTTCAACAATGAATAGAAAAGGTGTTTAATAAAAGGGTGCAAATAATTGAACAGCGACGGAAAGAAATCGTCCGATTAGCTGTGAAAGGCAATCATTAAAGGAAAAGGGCCACCTTTAACATGGGGATTGAAACTGAGATAGCCATCTTGTAGCCCGTGTCCGAAAACCTATTTGCCTACTTCCTTACGGCCGATTTCGGCCTCCATTCGTAGTTATCGGCAATTTTAAAAGAAAATACGCCAGGAATGCGTCCTTATCCCAGGAATGCGTTCTTATCCGACAATACAGCCACCCGCGGCGAGGCTTTGGTTTTTTACCAATCAGCTCCAACCAGCTCAGCTTTAACCAATCAGCTTATCTGACACAATCCGACGAGTCTGTCTTCTGAACGCTGATTGGCTTGAGTGTGACGTCATCGCTATGCCATCATACAGTAGGTGCCGTAGAGAGTATCAACATAGTACCAATATGTTAAATAGTTTTAAATACTTTTTCGCGAATTGTGCACTTCTGGCACCAGTTTTAAAAAGAAAATGAAAAATAATAATGTCAAAATGAAAAACAACGATATCTTCATATTTCACGAAGGTGGCCCTTTTCCTTTAAACGAAAGGATACGAGGAGATGGTGAAGTCTAATAAACTTTGCTTTTTGTTATGCGCGCATGTACGTGTGAATAAAAAATATGCAATGAAAAAAATTGCAGCTATTTCATCGCAACATCGAAATGAATGAAAATATTTCACGCGAGGTGAAAGCACCTTCACGGTTTCATTACAGTCGAACCGTCTTATTTGAGTTATTTCTAAGTGTAAAATATGCTGGTACCGTATTATTATTCAATTTCACTATATGATCCTCCTTAGCTTATTTCCCACAAATTAAAACGTCATGCCAGTGCGCGCATTTTTACACCACAATCCCTTCCGTTCCAAGACGGGGTGATCTATGGTATCGTTCCGTCAGCCGCGGTTTTATAACTACCATAGCCCATTGGCGGTTTCCCGTGCCAGCGCGCTGTCTTTTCACGGCCATTGCCACCGGGAGGGCGGCCAAATTGTGTGATGTTCACATTCTCCGGGTGAGCTGTGTGACGCTAGTGAAATGTCCGGTGAGTGACCAGTGCGGTCCGGGGTGGCTCGTGGGAGTTAGTTGGTCGGGTTGCCAGGGTGGGACGTGCGACCACTTGTGAGGGGAGAGCCGAGAGGGTTATGGAGTATAGGCGATGGTAGATAGTTTATACGTTCCGCATGGAGGATGGCTGGTAGTATTCGTGAGGGAGGAGAGGGGAGAGATAAGGGCAAAAATCACCGACACTCCGATATGCTAAGCCCTGAGTCCCAAGTATCAACAGCAAACACTCTATACCACATCACGCCATTTCTCAGGCACTCAACACCAAAAACACTGAACACTTCGAACCGAACAGGCAAACATCTGCACACAAAAGAACACCATGACTAAACGTTGCATTCAGCAGCTATACGTGAGGTCCCACACCTGACAGCGGGGACCCGGATCACTATCTCTCGGGGCTGACTCACCCAACGCAGAGAGACAGACTTTAGACACCAACGTAGCTCACTGTTAGCGACACATAGGCCGCTTGCGTAGCTTACTGTCAGGGACTATGGCCACTAAACCTACCTCATCCATAGACACTGAGGGGTTACACAGCTATCGGCTACGGTGGAATGCCGTATATCGCCGTGTGGCTGACGCCCAGTTCCGGCGGCCTGTTGTGTAGGAATGCAGAATCTGTACTTCAGTGACGTCAAATACTGAGTGACGTCACAAAGTTCAGTGACGTCATCGGTCGGCAGGATTGTTTGCAGATCTGCAGCGTTTATGTGAAAACATGCACTCATTGAAGTTCCATGTATTGAAGTGTTGAAGAAGGCACCAACTACCAGAACGCGATTTCTGAGAATACCTGTTCCTCACAGAAATTGAAATTCTGGGGCGGGGAATCTAAATTAGGGAAGCTGCTGATGTGGTAAAAGCAGAATTAAACATGAACACGGAAACAAGGTCGCTGCTCAATGTTATGATGGGAGATTAGGCTAAAACACGAGTCCGTTTCGATTCAGAAATCAGAGCACTTCATATTTGGTGTCTGAATCACGCCCAGCCGCAAGGAAGCGAGGTTTGAATGACGCTCGAAACAGCTGCAGATCGCAGAATAAATGAATGAATTTATGCATATTTGGGCGTGCCAAATGACCAGAATAAATGAACAGAGCGCACAGAGTCCAATTTCGTAATTCATTAAGTCGCCGTCCGCTTCATTTTACAGACGCCGAGTCAGAGCGCTACTACATCAATAATAGTTTCGTCAGACAGCTTCGCTACTGGAACAGATTGCCGAGAACATTGCCTGCGATCACTTTGTTTCCTGTTTGAGGCTGCGCTCCACATGCTAACAAGACCACCGGCTTTGATATACGCCGACCGAGTGTCGTTGCTGGGTGGTACGAAGATCGGTCCCTCGAGGTAAGGGGGCTCGAGCAGTTAACTTGTGTCCGGGTCGCGAACAGTGAGGGCGATTTAGTTGATGAATCTGGCAACCCTAGCGATGCCAGCTGTGGTGAGTGATGAGTCATAAGTGAAGGGGTGGACAAACGACAGGGGTGAATCGGTGAAGAAATCTGACAAATGCGGCGGTTTGGTGGGAGTGTGTATCGCGTCAGCCGCAAAAATCGAAACAATCGATAGGAAAAGGGAGCTGTGCGGCTGTGAAGCCCTACTGCACCGCTCACAAATTCGTCTGTCTGTATGTGTGTCTGTCTGTGTGCCTGTGTGACAGGAGCAGGTTTCAGTTACCTGTTCAGCGTCACTCAGTGCAGCTACTAACTTATTGCAGCCTCGATTGGGCTCAAAAGCTGCGCCTCAAAAACATTAAATGCGATGCTTCATGAAGACAAGGAAATTATGCTGTCTTGTCGCAGATCAGGGAAACTGGACATATCGCACAGGTAAACGGCATGGGAGTCCTTGTGACTCACTGCCTGCGAGGAATGCTTTGTTCGCGCTCATTTTTACGGGCTGATAACGGTTTGAATTGAGGACTATCGTGCAATAATTGGGACAGAGTGCTCACCAGACACGAGTAGCCGGTGCCAGCTAAACTCAGCTGGAGCTGTGTCGGTAGCTATAGGGTTGTGTGGTCTTTCAAGGTAACTTCACTCAGGCTAGCAGCCGATCGAAGGTCACCATTTTCATGTAACACCTCGTCAACAGCAATATTCTCCAAATAGACACGCATCTCTCAGCACACATTTCTGGGCAGATGACCGGTGGGATGGACCTTGGGTCTCTCCTCGTGCTGACACGACTACGTGGGCGTGTGTGCTCTGACGGGACACCGCGGCAGCTCCCACATTCGCCCGGCAGTCGGTAAATATACACAGGATGACACTCCGGACGAGAGAGGCGCCGTGGACCACACAGCGCGAGCCCTGTCAGCGCAGAAGACGAGGCCAGCCACCGGCTTAAACACCGGCCGGTAATGGATGAGACACTTGTCAAGGTGGCTTATCAAGTCAATCGCAAACAACGTACTACTCAGTTACCGGGAGAAAACATCTGATAAGGGTCGAGAGACTGGTGTTTTCGGTGGAGTGCCTCCTTTGGGAACTTTTATAACCTTGGGCGTTATGGACGACTAGGTTTCCAAACAAACCGAATTGGGATAAAACGGCCCGTTATGATACTATCACACATCATGATCGCTGACCGCTCTCAAAATGGTTAAATGGTTTGGGCGTTAGAACAGGTTTTTCATATGTACAAAAACGGGGATGTTGATAACGCCAGCTTCCGAGTCTGCGGTCTGGTACATTTTCGTTTAAACAAAGGCCAATTTTACAACGGCAGCTCAGGAGTCCTTTCAACTCGTTGAAGCTGAGAGCCTCAATTACAATAATTAAATTCAAAAGTAAAGGAGGGGAAAAGTTGACGTTTTAAAATCAAAGCAGCGCTACTAAGCTCTTTGATCGTAAACTTTACAGTATATAACAATAAAGTGCCGAATCAACCGAAAAATAGCATAGTAGCTAAAAATAGCTACCTGTGTTGCATTGAATACACATTCACAATCAAGCAAAGCATCGTGCACGCCATCCAGGGCGCCTCGGACAATCACAGACTTGTGCAAATGATTCATAAGTAATTTCAAACCAAAGGCTTCAACAGTAAGAATAACAGCAACCAAGTAAGAGTTTGGTCGGTTGCAACCGCATACCCGTATGAGGTGTGACCGTCGGACCATTTGGTCCCCTGACGATTCGCATCTCCAGTCCACAGTGGTCCCCTGCGACACAGGTTCATCGGGTTCGTCTCCTATCGCCGACCCCCCACCTTCAAAAAAGTTTATGAATTGGCATGAGAGTGATGTCGCTCGGTTCAGAAAGAGCGAAAACGAATATCTACCAAATTTCACCGAAAAATATTCACCGGTTTTCAAGATATTAGACTTTTACTTTTGTTTACTTTTTGGGATCTCCGCTGTTCCTAGCGACTTTATTTGGAAGCAATAGTTTGGCAGCTGAAAGTGCGGCACTTGTTGCGCGCAAAGCAGCATATACCACCGCGTGCTACAAAACGTTTTAGTCAAACATTTAAAAATTGTTAGATATCTGCGCTGACGTCACACATTCAGAGGGGTATTCCTATGCATTAGCCCCTCTGAATCAAAATGCTGCAATTTTGAAATTCAATATTTCCGATTTAAGGCATTTCTCGATGTTGTGAGTGCCGAAACCGGTAATTGTGAGCCAGGGACCCCATTTTGGCTATCTCAACTCAAATCTTATGTTAAGGTGGGAGGGTCCATTTAACGCCGCTTTTCTCAAAACCGGCCGGCACGCTGTTATGAAGATAGGGAGCTTTTGGAGAAACCATGTAGGCTGAGCGTCCTGTCGGAGACGGAAGACCTTTGACGAGAACCGAGAGGACAGAGTGACGGTGAGGAACGTACTGATGAGAGAGAGAGAGAGAGAGAGAGAGAGAGAGAGAGAGAGAGAGAGAGAGAGAGAGAGAGAGAGAGAGAGAGAGAGAGAGAGAGAGAGAGAGAGAGAGAGAGAGAGAGAGAGAGAGAGAGAGAGAGGAAGAGAGAAGGAGAGAGAGGGAGAGAGAGAGGGGGGGAGATAGAGAGGGAGGGAGGGGAGATAGAGAAAAAAGAGGAGGAAGAGGGAATGGGGATGGAGGGAGGGAGGAAGGGATGCTTTCAAGTTCTATCGACTCCATTTTATATCACGATTCGCGAATGAAAGACTTGACGCCAGACTGAAAGATTAACTGGTTGTAAGTACATTGCTGCTAAATGGGTGTCGAACCTTTCCCCGCTGGTCCGTACATTCGAGTGACATGGTCCGATACATCCGATGGTCCGTGCAGCATCGCTCGTAGTAACTCCGCATTAGGAGGATACCATTGCAAGGAGGCGTGGGTCGCATCAGCAATCGGCTTACACCCGGATGGGGATGAGGCGAGAAGCTGGGTCAAAAACGGGCACTGAATGTTTGCGAACTCATTCAAACTTGGTCAGACAGTGCGTATGGTGGCACTACACCAGGGGCGGATCCAGCATTTTGCCAAGGGAGGGGCTATTCCGAATCGGGGGCCCCCCATCGATGGGGGCCCTACCTACCCCCAAAAGTTTAAGCCTGGATTTCGTCCACTTTATTTTTGGGGGCCCCCTATCATGCTTTTTTTGCAAAAAAAAAAAGAAAATGAGAAAGTCGCCCGGGGGGGCGCTATAGTCCCTATCGCCCCCCCCCCCTGGATCCGCCCCTGCTAGGAGGCCTTGTATGTGAACTAGGAAGCCCTCTGTGATAGCTAGAAGGCCCTCTGTGCAGATGCGAGCGCAGGCCCTCAGTACAGACTTGGAGACCCTTTGTGTGGATGCGAGTGGAGGCCCTCTGTGGAGATTAAGAGGTCCTGTGTTGGCGAATAGGATATCTGTGCAGGCTTGGAGTCCCTCTGTGCAGGATAGGAGACCTTCTGTGTGAGTTAGGAGGCCCTCTGTGTTGGCTAGGAGGCCCTTTGTTCGGATGCGAGTGGAGGCCTCTGTGTAGGCTAAGAGATTTTGTGTTTGTTAGGACATCTGTGCAGGCTTGGAGGCCCTCTGTGCAGGTTAGGAGGCCCTGTAAAAGTGGTCATCTCTGTGAGTATAAGAGACCTCCAAGTTATGAAAAGCTTTACCAATCTTCTAACAAAGAAGTCTTCTCAGCTAGTCTTCTAAGAAATAACTAAGTGGGTAGGTTAAAAAAAAAAACTCATCGGATTTCGGCCACTTTATTTTCAGGAGGCCCCCTTTTCAGCTTTTTAACTTTTTATTTTATTTTTGAAAAAAAATCGGCCAAGGGGGGGGGGGCCATGGCCCCCATGGCCCCCCTTGTATCCGCGCCTGCCCTACACTGTCCACTTTATGCAAATAAAGAGCGCACCTACCGCGCACACCGTGCGGACTGTGCCATTGTTCTCAGTTTGTGAATGAGATAAAAGGATGCAATGCTTTTAGATCCAGCCGGCACACCGGCACGAGCGCTGTCCGCGAGCACCTATGTACAGTCCGGCTGTGTTGGTGCAGACGTCAGAGTTGGTGCGGCTACGCTATACCTAAGCTAGCAGCCTAGCTGACTTCAGAAACGCCGACCGTGGATCCATTATCCATACTATCTACTGATACCTTACACGGATAGAAGGCATAGCTCACTGGAAAAACCAGTCGCCAAACAGAGCCAAAATATCACACCTAAACTTAGCGTCACAATCTGAGTTACCTTCCGTATGCAAAGTGGTCGTTCCTTGTGCGTCTCACTAATGCGCACTGACAAAGCATTTCCTCGTCATTAGCCTGTCTGTGGAATTTCCTCCGCAACATGTCGTAACATTACTTCATGGGCACAGATAACAGCAGACCAATGCTTCATGCAATTACACCCCCCAGTCGACTTCCTTCACGTTTTGCCACCGTCACCAAGGTGACAAGCACATGTGCGCTCGTAAAACCATCCGTCATCGTCCTGCGTTCACGGTGCGAGCGAACACACTGCGCAGCATGTGTGCAGGCGTCATGACAGTAAAACAAAGCGTGACTTGCAGCCGATAGGACCTCTCACAGGGAGGGACGACCTGCGGCGGGCGGAGGGGATTTCTTGTCGGCAACAAGACCTCCTGTCGGGCGAGCAAGAAATTCCCTCACGAAACGAGCAAAAAGAAATATCACCGAACGATAAGAAAATGCCCCAAGACAGAAACACACGGCACTGGACAGTGGACAAGTAAGGATTCCCATATCCAGACAACCGTACTTCTCGTTGGGTGGTGAAAAGACCTCTCCCCAGCTCAAGAAGACCTCCCGTCGGGCGGTGAAGAGGACCTCTCTCCAGACAGCTGCGCTGACCTCTCGCCGCAGGCGGTCCCCCGCAGGTAGAGTAGAGGAATGTGCTGCACGGAGCGTGTTGGCCCGAGGCCTGGAACATCGCCAGTCATCCACTTAGCGCACCCTCCTTGCGCTGGATTCACGGCGAACTCAGCGTGGAAGCTGGGTGGACGCAGGGTGGGAGCTGGGTGGACGACAGTGGAATCATGCTAGTCCTTCAACATAATTGCCTGTTAGCATTTGTTTGAGACTCGCTTTATGTTCAGTAATGACTTAGGACCTATAGGCTTAGTCTTGCTGATGAGTGTTGAGCCTCGAAAAGGACTCGGTGCGGGCTTACAACGAGAGGAATGCCAGTCCGGAAGAGTCACGTGGTCTGTTCAATTTATGACGTCACCACTGCTAATCAGCGTTGTAATAATGCCTGCACGTGCGTTTCTTTTGCATCGCCGAAATTTATGCACGATGTCTGACTGCGCACCAGCTTCATCTTCGAAACGAACTCCCGTCTGAACGAGCCACGATGACAAGCATTTATGGGATGCATAGTTCTCTTTTTGGGACCACGTGAACGTCTTAGCGCTGACATCCCACCACAAATTCATCATATAGCGAGACTCCTTCGACCATTTTACCGTCCCTCTTGAGATTGATTGGCCTTTGTTTGTAAAACCATGGGCGTCTGCTCATAGGACGATGAAACTCTACGAGCCGGTCGAGAAACGACCCTGGCGTCGGTAGAATATTAATCGGCAACTCTGGCAGCTGAGGAATTCGTCGCCAGCCTCTCCAAACGTCCCCGCTGTATTCTGATGGATTCCGGTCGAAAGAGAGTGATACGGAGACGATTAGTGGTTTCTCGATGACTAATTGGCTTCGTCTCCTCGCCGCATGACAGCTGAAGATAAAACTGACCGTAGAGACGCCCGCAGCAGACCGCCCCGCGCCGTGACTGATTTTCGAGCGGCGGGTTTGTATCTGTGTCACCTAGAACGCCTCCAGAATGTCGCCGTCTCCGTGACGAGTTTTATGCCAGCAGGTGACCACGAGGAGTAAATCATACCCCTGTGTGATTATCGCCTTACCCGGGGCGTTCGGCAGAGAGCCTCCAGCGAGGAAACCGGCCCGTACGGAGGTCGACGTATGGAAACCAGGCTTCAGTGTTGGACCCGTAATTGGTCCCATGTCAGTAGGCGGAACTATGGTCAAGCGTACCCATTTTCGGGAACGCATTTTCGTTCCCATATTTGGGAACGATAAACCCAAATATGGGAACGCCATGTAGGCATTATTTAAAACAAGAAAAAGAACCGTTAAATGACGTCCAAAAAATATAAAACGAGCGTGAACCACCTGATATTTGTCTCAATATTGTTGGGAAAGAGTTTGATATTGTAAGGCCCATCGTAGTTTCAAATCGTTCCCCTATTTCTAAAGCAGTCCATCATCCGGGCCGCGAGCCCAAATTTGGGAACGCTCTCGTACACTGGCGCTGCAAGCGTTCCTTATTATGGGAACGGCGTACCCAAAATTGGGAACGATTTCACCGACGCCTTTCAGGGGCTCTTTTCATTAACAAGCATCACGTCCAACGCCGCAAATTATTGTTAACGCAACAATCATCAGATGACCTTTCCGGCAAGACCGTCGCATGTTTCGCCCGGTCTTCTGCGCTTTTATTCCCGTCGATCTCGCAGCGGACACGCCCCCCTCTGCAGGATTACGTAATTCACAACGCTCAGCGATGTTCAACAAGGTCTTCCATACCTATATCCACCGTCCGCGCCGAGGGTGGAGACATGTCAAGCACCTGTCTGTTTATCACCGATAGTTGACGAGCACAAGGAAGTATCCAAAAATGGGAACGCTGAATATGTTACACCCTCAAAACACCTAGTCCCAATGAAAATCTAGTTTTTTCCTTTCTTGATGAGTGTAAGTGGCAAAAGGCCTGGTAGGATGGGCACGAGGAATGATCGAAATCAGCATAAAAATTATAAATAAGCCACACAGAGCTACCTATATAAGAGAAATTCCCCCAAAACGATCACGCTTAGAAACACGGAAGACAAAAACCACGCTCATGACGCTGCTTATAAAACAACTCTAAACAGCTAGCATCCAAATAAAATATGTCTATCTGGGATGATATAATACAGCTGAATAATTTTAAACCACTGAAACTGAGTTTACAACAGTAGTTCGGTAAAATCACTGACGTTCCATGCGGTCGTGCGCCCCGACACCAAATGTCACCAATATTACCCCCGGACTGTCCGCGTGTTCGCTTGCATATGTCAGCATCTGGTGTCGCTAGTATGAAACTTCATAACCAGGCGAAAATTATTATACTTGACCTCAAAATGTAAAAAACGCTTCATTTTCCTTAAAATTGCAAGTTAAATGTAGAATAACCCATGTTTTCACCATTCCGTCATTTCAAAAAATCATTAATAATATCATTCGACGGTCAATTTCCTTGTGCAACGGTCAGATTAAAGATAATTTTATAGAGACTTAGTAGATACTTAAATTAGCGTGCACTTTTTTGAAACGTGATGCACTAATGAGTTTTAGTGGGCGAACGGCCGAAAAATTACCTTCCGTTCCCATAAATGGGAACGCCCGTTCCCATATTTGGGAACTCCGTTCCCAAAAATGGGAACGTTCCTATATTTGGGTACTCATGACCATAGTTCCGCCTACTGATGTGCAGCCCACAAAGGGCTATCTGTCACCGTGGGAACACGGCCGAAAACGGTCAGTCCACGCACGTGCGGTCGTCGGCAGAGGGCCTCGGCTGGGAAAACATCACCATGGTGCTGCTGTAGAGCCTGCTGGCGGCGATGGTGCAGGTGATGACACGACAATGGTTCGGGGACATGCATGTAACCCCACCGCACGCATTCCGCTCGCTGCAAAACTATCAATGACATGCGCAGTTTGCTGCCGATGGCTCTAAGTAAATGTCTTAAAAACAACGTCTGATGTATCATCTTGATCCTCGGCATGTTCTTGTATCGTAATTATGAATTGAACTACAGTTCAAGGCCGTATAAGAGCTACAGTTCAAATTTCGTTTGAAGTGTATTATTCCAGCCAACCGGCGTTTAAGATCTAAAACAAAAACAATGACAGACTCAATCCAAGTTCCAACTTAGGACGTATAAGCTGTCAGCTTATTTATTTTATTGGGGATGTGCATTGTAACAACCGTTTTCAATTATGCATTGCATATGACTAACACGCTGTGCATCAGAAACCCCGAGGCTGTCGCCGTCCACCGGTTGCACATTAGTCGGCGTTCATGCGACACAACTTGTGACTGTCATGTTTTATGCACAAAGTCATGTCTGCCGGGCCGGTCGCGAGAATTTCACAGGCCAGGTTCCCATTTGGCCTGTTCAAATGTAAAATGTAACACCGCTGAACAAAGTGTCTACACGGGCCACCGTTCCAAATAGGGTGCTGCGGGCCGCGGCAGCAGCGAGAGGTGATTGTAATCGAATGACATCACCGTGTCGGACGATTGTGGCCGGCGTAGTATGCAGTGTTGAGATAAGCAATCTTCCAGTTCCGGCTCGATAAGGGAATGATGCCGCTATGGCGCCGGGACCGGGCGCGGCGACTCATAGTCGTTGGCCGACACAGAGACTCGGCAACTCAGAGGACATGGGACTCAGAACTCAAGGCTCGGCAACTCAGAACTCAGAAAACTGGGCAACTCAGAGGACATGGCGACTCAGAACTCGGAAGACTCGGCAGAACTCTGTGGACTCGGCAGCTCAGAACTCAGGGACTCGACCACGCAACGGCCGAATGACTCAGCTCACCTTGCATGTACGAAACATCGTTCAGCTTGATTGTTAAATAATTAGGTGTTTAAGGCCCGATATGTTGTCTTTGATGATTTTATCAACGCCCTGAGTTTCCAGATTTCCAGACAAGGTACAAAAAATGCCGATCACCTCCGTTTACGCCATATCAGGTGCAGTACAAACTGCCCAATGTCCATGTATGCCTTTTGCACGAGGCCCCATAGCATGACGGAAGAGGACGTCAAAACAGGCCCGTATTCATTGCCTTTTCTTGTAAAAGTCTAGCCGGATTTACATTCACGCTTCAACACTCAGCAACGATGAAGGAAGCTGGAAGGGGATCCCCCACACTTCACTTTCGGAGGTCTGTTCAAAGTAAAACAATAAGTACGGCATGCATCATCAGAGCATATTAGCATAAATGTATGCTCATGAACATTGAACAAATATGACTCCGCTCATGCACCCATATTATTGTTTTCTTTACGCCTGATACACTGGCCTTTATCAGTTCCGCCGCAACTACTATAAAGGTCATTAGCACAGCAATTAGTGTGATACTGGATTTCACAACCACTATCAGGTCGGGTGTTGTCTGATCCAGACACACTCAAACGACTTCACACAGCAGTTTTACCTCGTATCTTTCCCGACATCGAGTAGTGTTCCATTCAAAGCGGAGTGGGACAAGTTGCAGTCTGACTGAGTACACCTGCCTAGACCGGAAGGAAAATCGCAGGTGTGCGCGAACATCAGACGGAAGCGACTGGTAATTTATCATCGGATGAACACAGTTCTTTAGGGAAATTCCCGAGAACCATATCAGGATGCGTTAAAATGAAATAAACTACGCATGATCGCATCTTGATCGCGATTTTACCCACGGAAACAATGGTTTTGCATAGTTATTGATAAATCAGTCTCCGCGTAATTGCCTCGATGAATTCATAAATTGCCCAAGATAAGCGGCATCTAGTTGAGTAAAAGTGTGTCTTTTGGTTCATGGTCACAAAAGTAAGCGTTTTATCATCATCTTATGTCGGTAATGAGCTACATCACCCACGACCTTTCACTGCGCAGTGTGCAATGTTTTCTCAACTGGGGGCTAATTAGGCCATTTATCATTTTATACATCGATGTATGGTAGTCCGTAACCGGTTACGCTGGTGTGAAAATGGGATATTAATTATTAGAATAAACACTGGTTAGCCCTAAAACACATTAACGCCCAACATACACCCAAAGAATCATGTACACATATGAGACACAAGTACCTACGCAACTCCGTTTAGCTGCCAAAGAACGAACCGAAAAAAAAAATACCATTAGCTTCGGTGGTAGCATTTATGTAATAAGTAAGCAATTCTTCGCCTTAAAAACAGCCCTTCTCGCGATTATAAAACAGCAAGAAGTCATTATAAAACAGACGAGTCAGTATCACAAAAGAGACCGGTGTCCCTAAATGCCATACCTGAGTGCTGTAAAACGGTCAGACGAGGTCAAATGGGCCTCTTGGGGACAAATCCAGGAGCTGATACGGCACTGGACAGCTCCAAAACGGTCGTCCTGTACAGGCTCCAGAGAACGGCTGGAGGTCAGTTACTGGAGGTCGGTTTTTGATCCGTGAAGCGCTCAGCCCCGGTTCATGAATCGTTCGCACTCGGTTCACGAAAAGTACGGCCCAAATTCACGAACGAAACGTGCCAGGTTCACAGATTGTTCGCATTCACGACACAGACGTAGGGCATTTATTTAACGTATTTTCTTTTTTTCGTTTGTTTTCACAAAGTCAGGGTCTGGAGTTCACGAAGATCCCGATTTACGTCTCTCGCTTCACGAATCCGTCACTTTTGACTTTTCGTCCTTCCTGCACCCGCTTTTCACACCTCGACTTCCGTCCACTGAGTCTCACTTCACGGTCTCTCTGAGCACGAGTCGCCTCACTGTCCTCACGTTTGTCCTGTCAACCCGCTACCACCGTCTGTCTACAATTGTCCACCGACCGGCGACCACCCTTCCTGCAACCCCGCCGGCCAGCCGGCGGGCTAACTCCACCACCGTCCACCAGGGCGGCGCCACTGTACCGGCGCCCCGTCCCTGTCCGCTCGAGCCGGCGGGCCGCGCGCGACTGAAGAGCGCGCGCTTCTCAGGTGCCGGAGCGTTCACAGGGCTCCTGGCGGCCACCGGCAGTTACTGTTTGAGTTTCGGATCGTCGCTGGAGGCGGATGGATTGCTCGGACAGATGGACCAGCGCCCGAGCCGTCGCAGGCGCGTAGGTCATCCGAATGACCGCTCAACAACGTTCATGTTTAGTGTTCGTGTCTATGACGGCGTGACATGGCTGATATCCATTCAGCATGTCCAGGGAAGGCGCCATTGTTATTATGACAATGGACGGCTTTTTCAGCGTCGAGCTGATAAGGTGGCAATTAGCGTCATTGCCACGAACATACTAACCTGAAATCGTGCAATGGTGCATCTGTGGTAACACAGCAGGCCGAGCGCCGTTTATGCAAATAACGACAACTTCGAGACAGGCGTTTACGGTACGGTCACAAGCTAAGGATCTGCAGAGAAGATTATTGAATTTCAAGGCGGTTTTATAAAGAACACCGATGTCATTTCCCAAAAAAATTATGGCAGTCATTTCCAAGCATGACGTCATTTCCCATTATTTCATACCCTATAAATGAATGATACAGTCATCTAAAAATCCCTTGCTGAAACCGTGCTGAGGGCGCAACGACCACGCCTAGAGCTGTTATATTTCGCTATCATCCGTCCTTACTTTTCTCAGGACTAGCCCACTTCCGCATTCCGCACCCTTGCTTACAAGTCACACTAAATACCTACCATATCCGGGCTGACGGTCATCCCCACCAAACAACCGGTGGTGCAAGGATAGCAGTCACACTCTCCAGGGTGATCTCTCCGAGTGACCTCTCGACCCTCTCCGGGGTGACCGTATGAGTGACAAGGATGACCTGGCCATCTCTCCACCCTATCATAGAATAGAGTTCATTATATTGGCTATTGCCTTCGGCTCAACAGTGAGCACTGACCTGATCACCGACACGGCGGTGCGCCACAGTGCCAGAGCACTGAGGACTGTCCCTTCACCGTCCCATCGCCAATGGGACGGTAAAGGGACGATCCTCATCGCTGGACGGTCCACCACGCTACCATCCCATCGCGATGGGACGGTAGCGGCACGAGCAGAACAGCGTGGCGGGAGCAGCACATGTGGCTGTCTCCGCGCGCCCGCACAGCTAGAGCCCCCGACCCCCAAAAATCCGACTCGGCCGATATCGCCCCTGGCGGCAGGCCAGTCAGAAACAAAAGGGTAGATAACTGCCCATTCTGATTCTGTGTCTCGGCTTCAAAAGGAGGAGGAGGAGGGGGGGGGGGGGGAGGTACAGTCACCAGCACTTGCTACTAATCACCTCGTTTTTGCTCAGTAGTTTGAAGACCGATCAATTCTCAGTCGAGCAAGATACGTCAAACGATCGGTTTGGTCCTCCGATTTTCGAATATCTAACTTGTTTTTGTATGTTCGAAGCATTTTGGGATGAGGAGCCAAAAAACATCTTTTCCGCCCTAAAGTTGCCCCAAGAAGTCGTAGAACCTAGCCCCGCCTCTGATCCACAGACCACTAGTGCCATCTCTTGTCAGCCGAACAAACCGCAGAAGTAAATAATGTCACGTGACCTTTGCACACGCTACAATTACTACGCAGTTGTAGTGGGGGAAGCGGGGCGGAGGCGTGGAGAGGGACGCGATCGGTCGGCTGGGGTCAGGTCGCCGAGGTCAGAGGTCATCCGCCGGAGGGTGTTTGGGCGGTTGGGCCGTGTGGGCTGGGGCCTGCGGAGTGGGGAGCGCCTGGACCTGTCTGGAAACAAGTTCTACAGCGCTGTGGCAGTCGAGAATATTGTGAGAAAAGAGAGAGAGAGAGAAAGAGATAGAGGAGAGAGAGGGAGAGGGAGAGGGAGAGAGAGGGAGAGGGAGAGGGAGAGAGAGGGAGAGGGAGAGGGAGAGAGAGAGGGAGAGAGGGAAAGCGAGAGAGGGAGGGAGAGCGAGAGAGGGAGGGAGAGAGGGAGAGAGAGGGAGAGAGAAGGAGAAAGGGAGAGAGATAGAGGGAGAGAGAGAGAGAGAGAGAGAGAGAGAGAGAGAGAGAGAGAGAGAGAGAGAGAGAGAGAGAGAGAGAGAGAGAGAGAGAGAGAGAGAGAGAGAGAGAGAGAAAGAGAGAGAGAGAAAGAAGAAAGACTGGAGGGAAGGGATAAGGATGGGAGGAGAGAAAACAGACAGAAAAGGAAAACCAGGGAGGGTAAAATGAGAGAGAGGGTAATGGGTAAATCAGTGAGGGGAGCGAGAGAGAAAATATTTAAATGTGTCAGCTTGTTTCGTATGTAAAATGTAAATTTGCTTTCCATCATTTCAGCTTCGGATTGGAAATTAAATCTTAGCATCCTTATGATAAACAAACGCTGACGGGATGGGGACGTTTTTATGGTCGTCGTTTGCAGCTCGGCACTAATGGGGATGATGTTGAGGGTTTCGCAAATATTTCATAAAAGAGATGCTATTTTTTGCATCACCTATTAAACATTTTTTTTTACGTTTGCTATGAAAATGTTAGGCCCAGTTCCTTCAAGATCAGCTCCACGACTCCACAGCTTACAACAGGAGCTAGCTAACATAACAATTCACCCGAGCCGTGTTGATGGCATGAACTTTCCGTCGAGTGCTGAGGGTGTTTCACTGAGGGTGTTTCACGCCCCTCCGTCTAACTCAGCTCCTGGGCCACGTTGCGACACGCGGTAAGCGGCAATCGAAAGAGCGTCAAAAATAAGAAGGAAAACACTCGGTCATTTTAAGGTCAGGGCATAGGTCCGGTCACCAGAGTTCATCAAAGGTCAAATTTTGTCGATTTCAACGATTTTAAACACCCGACGACTAACTCTGGAACCAATAGAGTTACAGCGCCGTGGAAAAGCGCATTCGATAGCTCTTTTAACGCTCTTTCGCCAACATATCCTCAAATTTGACCTCAGATCAACGGTTTAGCCCCCAGAGGGCACCGCTCTGATTGACTTCAAATTTGACCTCAGATCAACGGTTTAGCCCCCGTGTTTTCACCGCTCTAGCACGTCTCTGTCAAATCAAAAGTTATAGTAAAAAAAACTGCTGAAGACCTTTCATGACCTGAGATGACCTCAGGGGCACACAAAGGGGGCACAGGTGCAATTTCCCGATTCAGAGTGTCATGTTTACATATGAACCGATGTTTGAGAGGGTGTAGAATGGCATTCGGCCAAAAGAGGCTCATTTCAATTTTATCCCATTGATTTATATGCAGCAGTCGTAAAATTGAACTGACCTTAGGTCACAACTCACAGATATAGAAAAAAATCTGAGATATCCATTTTATACATACTGTTACCCTAAGCAACTGAAAGTTTAAAAGTGATCGCTCAGTCGGTGTAGCCACAGCGAGCTTTCTAACTTTTTCTGAGGTAAGGTCACTTAACGTTACCTGGTGACCTGACCGGCTTGAATGACCGGGATCTGAAATTTTCATAGCATGTGCGAAAAAGATGTCGGAGCGGGTGTATCTAAAACAGCGGCGCTACGCGTCGCCGTTTTTTAGATATTCGCGAAAAACCTAGGGGGGGGGGCGTAAAAACTCCCCCCAGGACGGCGCGGATCAAACGGCCCGTGAGACCTCAGGATGGTGCCCCTGAGACCTCGGGATGGTGCCCCTGAGACCTTGGGATGGTGCCCCTGAGACTTCGAGATGGTGCCCCCTCAGACCCGGGGAGAGTGCTCCTTCAGACCTCGGATTTCGGAAAAGTGCCGCTGGAAACTTGGAATGGTGCCCCCGGAGACTTCAAGATGGTGCCCCCAGACCTCGCGATGGTGCCGCCGGAGACCTCGGGATGGTGCCCCGGACCCTCAAGATGGTGCCCTCTCCGACCGTGGGATGGTGCTCGCGGAGAACTCGGGATAGTGCCAGCTGAGAACTCGAGATGGTGCCCCGCGAACCTCGGGATGGAAATAAATGGACAATATTAAACTAAAAATTAGAAAACTAAACTTAACTAAAAAAAAACGAGGCGAGGGACAGAAATGGGCCTCCGGGAGACCCCGAAAACGGTACCCTATTCCGATAGACCTGGATGGTGCCCCCTTAGGAGACCTCTGGGTTAAAGCTCCCGTCGGTGACCTCCGTGATGAATTAAAAAAAAAACTCCGTGATGGGCCCCGGGAGACCCAAGGGGGGAGAATGGCCCCCATGCCCCCCTCTGGATCCGCCACTGAAATGATCTGACCCAAGACCTTACCTAAAAACGACCAAAAGCCTTCCTTCATTGTCCGAAAACCGCTGACAGTTGATAGCTCAATGACAATGAGCCGTGCATAAGGAGGCGTGAAAACACTCTCCTCATCTCGATCAATTACGAGAGGACCATGTCAGGGCGTGAGAAAGGTGTTCTCAAAATAGATGACACTGTATGAATCAGTAAATAATTCGCGCCCCGTTGTGTTATTGGCGGACCCTACCACCTGATGGGGTGATGCAGCCGTTTCGTCCTCCACCTGAGATCTCGGAAAGTTACCGACTGATTTTGAAAATTCGAAGAACGTTCGATAGCCCCACCAGGGAACTACCTTGTTACCAGGTTTCGTTGACCTAGGTGCAAACCATGATGTCACAGGTCAGGTCAAATGTTGCATTTTTTCACCGATTTAGTCTAAGGAATGCGTTACAGTCAGTTAACACATCAAATAAAAGGCATGCTATCGAAAAAAATCGATGGAGCGTGGTTGCCTTATACATATGTTGCCTAAAGAGGTCACTGATGCCAGGTCAGGTCACAGAGGTCAGGTCACTAAGGGTCACAATATGAACCCAACTATGCTAATTGCTAGGGTCACGTGATACATGTTTTATGGTCAATTTTACATTTAAAATTCAATGGTGTGGGCTAGACGGCCATTGGGGCCGGTTTAGATTGCGTTCTGGTGGAGGTCAGGTCAAGGTCAGGTCAAAAAAGGTTAAATTTCAGAGTTTATATTTTGCATAAAAGGGGTATCTATTCGATGCAGCTCATCACGGGAAATCCAATGGTGGTCTTTGGCTTGCTCTGTGTGTTCTGTGACGGCTAAAAATTGAGTTTGAAAATTTTACGTAATACATACATTTTGAGTAGTGTTTTTTTTTGCCATAACTTTGCTAAAAATGGAGCTATCGAGTTTAAGTTTGGCATATCTAGAGCAGATAGTTCTATAACATATATTCCAGCTTTAATTTTGAATGTTGTTGGTATTTTCGGGGTGTTATACTTCTATAGTTTTGATGGTCGAACTAAATTTTTGTTTAGAAATCAGAGTTAGCAGTTTTGTGGTGCTGTTTATTTTACATCTTTTTTATCTTGAATATTGTTTGTTATCTTCAAAACTGTAAGCGTGACAGCTCTTCCCGCTAAACCTTTTATTGGATCGAAAATGACAGAACATGACGTCACTCTGACGTCATTTGTGACTAACCTTTTATAAGAGCTCTGGAAAAATTTGGTCACAAGGTGTAAAAATGATGCCCGGAGGGGTCTTGAAAGTTTGGTGGCGACCTACGCTTTACTTTAGGAGATATCGACTGAAAAGGAGAGGGGGCTGTTTCGCGCCCCCCTCCCCCCCCAACGGGGCTCGAGGCTTTCAGTTGTTGCTCTCACATAACTCTTGGTTATATTACAACGTAGTGGAATTGCAAGTGGCAATATAAGCTTCCTGCCCGCGCCGGACTCGAGTTTAAGCATGCAGGCTGAATTTTAGCATTTGACTTTAAAATTTTTACCGTTGAGCTTTTTAGAAGTTGTATGAACTGTTCAGCTCCTTTTTTGGTCCGTCACAGCGGGCTTGTGTGTCATTTGTCAATCAAAATCGAATTAAAAACTTTTTATTGGGTCTGGTTATCTCGCCAAATTCTTAACTGAATCGTTTAGTAGCTTTTGATTGGGCACTGTCCACGTTGTCTGTCAAACTTTTTGTGTCAACGAGAATAGGCTGCTGACATCGTTTGTCGCGGTTAGATAATACCAATCCACGTCCCAGTGTGGCTGCTTGATCGCACTTTCCCTGGCCCGCCTCTCCCACCAGGCTAGGTTTTGCCCGGCACAGTCCGCACAGCCGTCGCCTCAGTGCCTCGGGCGGTGACCCGTTCAAAGGGGCTCACAATTCGTATGGTGCCGTGGCTCTCAAACCAACACAGAACGGTGAAACGCACAGGCTAACCTTCCATATAAGGCGATCGGCTGATTCTGGCGCCGGGGCTTCATTCATGCTAAGGCGCCCAATCACAGCGCCGCATTTCAGTTAGTGTCGGGCGCAAAAGCTGCTATGCTCCGCCCCTCCATCACGTGACCCTGCCCTCACGTGGCCTCAGTCACGTGGTGTTTCCACTTCTTGGCGCATGGCGGCGCTAGTCTCGCAAGGGTGGTGGTAGCTTGCTCCCCCGCCGTCCGGAGGTGATGGGTAGCAAGTGCTGGTGACTGTACCTACATTGCTACTTTGAGATGGAGCGTTGCAATATCACTTATGCCACTTACCTTTCAGCGTGGCAAGCACTACGTGTCCATCTAATCTCCAAATCGGCTTCCAGAGGCCCTTGCTTCCGGCTTCATGTCAGCTACGGCGAATCGAATCGCGCGCCAATGTCCTACAGATCGGGTAAATATCGTTCGTCTTTCACTGGCAGTTTTCGACCAGCCACAGACAGGCCCGCCCACGTGCAGTGGATCCTACTCTTCACTATAGAACACTTTTCAGTTTTCACTGTGTAACACACTAAGCTCACCACACAGAACACGCCCCACCCACCCTGATCGCCACATCGACTCTTGGCGTACCCGGCCCCCACGCAAACTGATGCAAGGCCATATAACCACTGATGCGTCTTCTCGGACGAATTTCTGCTGCGTTCTGCCGGGTCGCGACCAGTCCTCGACGCTGATTGGTTGACGGAGGCGATCGTAGCCCGAGGCCATGTTTTGTCGGGCTGACGGGAGAGGGGGGACGGGGGCGGGTAGGGGTGGTGACTGGTGAGGCGCGTCTGATAGGCGACACCGGAGAATCAATGGTGCTGCAATATCAATTATTCAGTGTGATTCGGACTCGGTGCAGATAGGTAAGTGGGTACCTACTAATGCTCCAAAACTACTTTGTTGCAGAAATGTTCATATTTGCGATTCACGATGTCGCCTGCCAGTTTACTGTCCGGGGTCAGGCATACGACACTGAATGTAATAATCGATTGGCAATAATAATACCTAATCGACAAGCAAAGCATGCTTACGCATTGGTCTAAAACCGTTTGTATTTTTCAAAAACCGTATATTCGTCAGGTGGCGGATATTCTCCGTCGACCAGCAGCGCTTTTGCTCATGATCCGAAAACATGTGCGGCATTTTCGCCAGTTTCTGGTCATCGGCAGTATTCATGCATAATGCCCGTAAGTTTTGCAATGGAATTTTCTTTATTTCAAATCGCTGGATCACCGACTAACTAACCGACTGGAAATTAATGTAGGAGAGGAAAATATTGGTAAGGAATCCCTCACCGATCCGATCTTAGGTATGTGCCCGTGCCCTGATGTGACCTACAATAAAATGTTCGGTAGCTTCTATGTAGATTTATTTCGCAGGGATGTTCTCAAATTTCACATCAGATGACAAATCGGTGGCTGGATGTCCGCGGGAATAGCGCAAAAATGGACGTTTCGTGGTAAACATTTTGCTGCAATGATTTTTTTAATAACCAGTAAAACGCCTTTTGAAGCAGCCTTGGAGCGGGGGACCATCAAAGCGTCCAAAACCGCAGCATCCAAAGTACGCAACATCCAAAACCGCAGCGTCCAAAGTACGCAACGTCCAAAATACGTCCAAAATCGGGCATATAGGGAGCATTCACAACGTCCAAAACCGAAACATCCAAAACCGCAACATCCAAAACGTATCATCCAAAACCGCAACATCCAAAAACGCAACATCCAAAGTACGCAACATCCAAAGTACGCAACATCCAAAGTACGCAACATCCAAAGTACGCAACATCCAAAACCGTTAGGTTAGGTTAGGTTAGGCTAGGTTAGGTTAGGTTAGGTTTCCTTATCCCCGGTAGGCATAAATCAGTAGGTTAGGTTAGGTCAGGTTAGTTTAGGTTAGGTTAGGTTAGGTTAGGTTAGGTTGGGTTTCCTTATCCCTGGTAGGCATAAATCAGTAGGTTAGGTTAGGTTAGGTTAGGTTAGGTTAGGTTGGGTTTCTTATCCCCGGTAGGCAAAAATCAGTAGGTTAGGTTAGGTTAGGTTAGGTTAGGTTAGGTTGGTTTTGGATGTTGCGTGCCTTGGATGTCGTGGTCTTAGACGTTGTGGTTTTGGAGGATACGTACTTTGGATGTTGCGTTTTTTGGATGATACGTTTTTGGACGTTGCGTTTTTGGATGTTTCGGTTTTGGACTTTGTGAATGCCCCCTATAAACCCGATTTTGGACGTATTTTGGACGTTGCGTACTTTGGACGCTGCGGTTTTGGATGTTGCGTACTTTGGATGCTGCGGTTTTGGACGCTTCGATACGGACCCCTTGGAGCAACCAACGGAGCGAGCGAGAGCGTGGGCCTTGCACGTGCGAAATTGTGAGGGGGTACCTCCAACTAACTTTTGCACTGCACCCTACTAACCGGTCCCTAAGGATGTGCTAAACTTGAGCGCAATCGGCCTAGCCGTTCTCGAGATCTGGAAGCGGCACCCTGCACGTGCAAATTGGGTCCCAACTGACTTTTGCACGGCACCCTACTAACCGGTCCCTAACCGTGTACCAAATTTGAGCGCAATCAGTCCAACCGTTCTCGAGAACTGAAATCGACCCCTGCACGTGCGCACGTGCAGCAACACCCCAATTGTGGCACATGAAAATGCATTGCCTAGTGGGTGCCTACCTACCTACCAACCTTCAGCGCGATCGGTCCAGCAGTTACCGAGACATGCAATTGTTGCAAAAGTGACACCTCTTCGTTTTGCAATTGGCACGTGCATAAGGGGTCACCCATATGCATCGGGAATAATCCAATACTTGGAAGAAGGAATGAAGCTACCCTACAAAAATTACCGCGTGTGCCTCGCAAAAGCATCCGCACGGCCTCGGCCAGCCGGCCGACTGGCCGCTCGTACTCAGAAATTTTCGAAAGACTACGCTTGCCGCTTGCGTTTCTCGCTCTGTAATTACCAGGATTGTTTGATATCTTCGGGCATTGGCATCGTGTTTACATTGCCGAGACGTGACGAAGAATGGCTTATGATTTTATTAAAAAGTTACCTATGTAAAAGTAAACTATGACTAAAGGTCAAGGTCATGACCTGCCTGAAAGACGTCATAGGCTGCGTACCTATTAGTGCATTCGTAATCTTCAGATGAATACATCTAAATCGTTTTAATTACTCTCAAATGTATAAAAAATCACCTCTACGAAAAACTTAATGACAGAGGGATGTTCCCCTAAATAGTTACATTAGGTACACCAACCTTGTAGTCATCTATCATTTTTTTGGTGTGGGGTCACGGACGCATAATAATCCATTTTATCATGTAATAGAAACCTGAACAAAGTGTTTAGCATAACGTTCGTCCATAAGGGGTAAATTTTAATTTTTTCCCTTTAAGCGTCACGTTTGTCTTTCTTTTTTGCATAGGCTGTATACAGCCTATGCAAAAAAGACCTCTAAAATTTATTTCCTGTAGGAAATAAATTTTGGAGGTCTAGGACGCTGACAACATGGCAGTTGTGACCATGGATCAGGTTAGCGCTCTCATAGCAGAGGCAGTGGAAAAGGAAACAGCTGGTATGAAAAGAGATAGGTCATGGCTCTTCAAGCAGAGAACAAAAACTGAGTGAAAAAGTAACCAAACTGGAATAGGCTTTAGATGAGGCCGAGCAATGCAGCAGGAAAACTTCACTGATCCTAGGTGGGGAGGGAGCGCCAGAGGGGAGACATGATGAGTCTCCAGCAGAGACCTGTGAGACTGCTCTCAAACTAATCAAAGAAAAACTCAACATATACATATCTGAAAGGGGCAACCTCGTCTTATCACCGCCAAAGAAAATAAAAAGGATCCTCATCAAATTTCAGGATCTTGAAGACAGGGATGCAGTTTACCAGGCCAAATTCAACCAGATATTGGTAAGAACGGCCACCATGGCCCGTGTCCTGTGCGGGACTGAGACTGAGACCGTCACAGTGCAGTGAGAAGTTTAGTTCTTCTCTTTCTTCAGTCTTCAGCACTCAGCGCTCTGTCTTGCATCGAGTATTAAAAGTGGCGGCTCTAAAACTTTCGCGCCAGAACGATAGAAGTATGGTTAGATGAATTTTCCATTTTTTTTTTCTGCTTTTGTTTTGCGAAATTTTGTTTTAAATTAACATAAGGTTAGATGATTTATAAAATTGACGTAGTAAGGAAAAGGAAAAGAAATTGAAAATAAGCTCAATGCTAGCAAATACTAATATTAGAAAATCCTGAATTATTTTGCAAGATAACTGTCAAAACTATTATGAAAATTGGTATATTTTTTGCTTTAAATAGTTGTTGAATTATTTTTCTATTTATTTTATCATTTGAAATATACAAGTCCTTCGAATAATATAACATTTAGTAAAATTTGAATATATTCTCTTGTAAAATAAATTAGTGGCGTTATGTTTCTTATCGTGCGGGAAGCGACGCCGCAAATCTTTCACTTCCTCCGCCATATTGCCCGGCCGCGTGGTGTTATCGGTTGTGCGCTTAGAGCGGGGTTTTACCTGTGTTTACGGCTTATCACCTTATCTTATATGGCCAGAAATATCTTTGTTGGTGTCTAGTTCTTTCTGTGTCATTCATATATCCGTCGTTTCTTGGTTTCCGCTACAAATCACAAAATGTCTTTCGGCGGGCGGCCTCCCCCGGCCATCGAGCGTATGGTTTCATTGAAAGTGGACAATATCACATACCGCACCAGGCCAGAAGATATGCGAAGAGTGTTTGAAAAGTATGGTGAAATCGGGGACATTTACATTCCAAGGGACAGGTACAATAAGGAGAGCAGAGGCTTTGCTTTTGTGAGGTGAGTGTTGTCGACGTGAAGTGGCGCGGGTAGTCGTATTCCTCATTGTTTTATGCGTGTCTATGTCTCGCTTGCTTATGATTGCAATTTATGTTAATCTTAAAAAATGTCAAAGCTGAAGTTATGTGATTGATTCCACTGTACTGTCATTTTGGTTGCCAATTGTCTGTTGCGGTAATAAGTGCCGAGTAGGATGGATGGAGGGATGTTTATGGAGCTAGTGTTTGCTAAGGTTAAGTATATATTGAGTGTACCAATGAATACACCCTGAGGAGTGGAGCTTGGCCATTTGTATAAACTGAAGCCTGAATATCAGATATGTCAGTTCTCTTACCTTAAGTTCATCAATGCACTGGTTTTTAATCCTGTGAGTTGTTGAATTTTGAATTGTGGGTGCTTGCCCTTGTAAACTACTGTCACTTTCTCCATTTTCATGCCTTTATTTTTCATATCAATTTTAATCAGACAGGTTTTGGACTGGACACAAAGGAGTTAACAGTTACCGTTACCAATTACTGTTGGTGGGACTTTGGGAGGTCAGAGGCCTTTTAGACCCATTCTCTTCAAGCTCTTAAGATCTTGGTTACCTATTGCTCTAGCTGAGGTAGTAATGTTGGTGGATATCAACCCTTTGTTCTGACGGACAGTGCTGTTTTCTCCATTGGGGAATATTCATCACTGTTTGGGTAGGCTTTCTTGAACTTATGTAAAAATGGGTGCTGCCATATCATGCTGTGTGTGTATGTTTTTTAATTGAGAAATACTTATATTTTGACTTGTTTATATATATTTTGTATTTATGAATGTCAAATCACATCATTTATTTTCTTCAATAAAATCGCAGCAGAGTGAAAACTATGCAAAGCCACTCAATCGGTTAAATGCAGCATATTATAAATCCTAAACAAAAAGAAATAGAGAAAAAGACATGCCTATAGAATTTATCATAAACATAATTCAGTAGGCGGAACTATGGTCAAGCGTACCCATTTTCGGGAACGCATTTTCGTTCCCATGTTTGGGAACGATAAACCCAAATATGGGAACGCCATGTAGGCATTATTTAAAACAAGAAAAAGAACCGTTAAATGACGTCCAAAAAATATAAAACGATCGTGAACCACCTGATATTTGTCTCAATATTGTTGCGAAAGAGTTTGATATTGTAAGGCCCATCGTAGTTTCAAATCGTTTCCCTATTTCTAAAGCAGTCCATCATCCGGGCCGCGAGCCTAAATTTGGGAACGCTCTCGTACACTGGCGCTGCAAGCGTCCCTTATTATGGGAACGGCGTACCCAAAAGTGGGAACGATTTCACCGACGCCTTTAAGGGGCTCTTTTCATTAACAAGCATCACGTCCAACGCCGCAAATTATTGTTAACGCAACAATCATCAGATGACCTTTCCGGCAAGACCGTCGCATGTTTCGCCCGGTCTTCTGCGCTTTTATTCCCGTCGATCTCGCAGCGGGCACGCCCCCCTCTGCAGGATTACGTAATTCACAACGCTCAGCGATGTTCAACAAGGTCTTCCATACCTATATCCACCGTTCGCGCCGAGGGTGGAGACATGTCAAGCACCTGTCTGTTTATCACCGATAGTTGACGAGCACAAGGAAGTATCCAAAAATGGGAACGCTGAATATGTTACACCCTCAAAACACCTAGTCCCAATGAAAATCTAGTTTTTTCCTTTCTTGATGAGTGTAAGTGGCAAAAGGCCTGGTAGGATGGGCACGAGGAATGATCGAAATCAGCATAAAAATTATAAATAAGCCACACAGAGCGACCTATATAAGAGAAATTCCCCCGAAACGATCACGCTTAGAAACACGGAAGACAAAAACCACGCACATGACGCTCCTTATAAAACAACTCTAAACAGCTAGCATCCAAATAAAATATGTCTATCTGGGATGATATAATACAGCTGAATAATTTTAAACCACTGAAACTGAGTTTACAACAGTAGTTCGGTAAAATCACTGACGTTCCATGCGGTCGTGCGCCCCGACACCAAATGTCACCAATATTACCCCCGGACTGTCCGCGTGTTCGCTTGCATATGTCAGCATCTGGTGTCGCTAGTATGAAACTTCATAACCAGGCGAAAATTATTATAATTAACCTCAAAATGTAAAAACGCTTCATTTTCCTTAAAATTGCAAGTTAAATGTAGTATAACCCATGTTTTCACCATTCCGTCATTTCAAAAAATCATTAAAAATATCATTCGACGGTCAATTTCCTTGTGCAACGGTCAGATTAAAGATAATTTTATAGAGACTTAGTAGATACTTAAATTAGCGTGCACTTTTTTGAGACGTGATGCACTAATGAGTTTTAGTGGGCGAACGGCCGAAAAATTACCTTCCGTTCCCATAAATGGGAACGCCCGTTCCCATATTTGGGAACTCCGTTCCCAAAAATGGGAACGTTCCTATATTTGGGTACTCATGACCATAGTTCCGCCTACTGAATTGTTATCATCAATACAAGGAAAATCTATGATGAAATATGAAAGCAAAAAGAAAAAGAAAAAAACATGCCTATAGAATTTATCATAAACATAATTCTAATCATAAATAAAAGGAAAATCTATGATGAAATATGAAAGCAAAAAGGAAAAAAGAAACATAAATAAACTGTGCCCACGGTGATGGTGGACGCCATCTTGAAAAACGGGCGCGACAGTGGCATTTCTCGCCATTTCGCGGGATTCCTCGCGGCTCACGATGCCCGAACGGCCGTTTCCGTGAGGAATCCCTCGGCGTGGAAATTCCACGTGAAAAAAGGCGCGCCTGAAGGCGTGTCAAACAGTGGAGGCGGACCAATTGAGTCATACAGCTATGTCACTGAACATCTGTGATATTGACTTATTTTTTCATTTTAGTAAATACAGGTGTTCCGTTGTTTGGCCTGACTTTGTACCAGTTTTTGACTTTTCTTCATATTACTTCCAAATTATTTTGTTAAATGTTCAGGAAATTGTGCAGTAAGGCAGTGACATCCCTGCTGGTCACCTATAGTCACTCTTAATTTTTTTTGGATAATGACATATAATTTATTTTTTTGAAATAAGAGTGGCACAATGTTACCCGCACAAAAATAACTTTGTACCATATGAATAAATGCATCAATAAAACAATGGAAAAGCCAAAAGTATCAATGTTAGCGGTCGTTATGGATACATTGGTCCACTTAGGGGCTTTTAAAAAAGGAAAAGCAAACTTGCACATTGTACAAACATAGTCACGGGATGATGCACACCATCATGACTGTAGGTCGCTTACGTATCCCGCTGGGACATTTACGCACAACCAACGACGCGACGAACCACACACAATAAAAGGCACGGAACACAACGAACGACACGACGACCCTCTTCATCATATGGTGTCATATGGTGTCTTCATCATATGGTGTACCCTTCCTGCGGGTGGCCCAAAGTTATTGAATTAACGGCAAAAAATATGTATAAACATTGACCACCCCCAAATTTTAAAAAAATGTTTGAGGAAAATAAATTACCAATAGTCGAATGCAAAGTTCACATGATGTCCTATTCAGGCAAATTGCAAAAGTCGATTCGGCTGGTAGCATCTGAGCCCCGTACAGGGACCTACCTAAACCTTAATATTGGGTGAAAAAAAGGAGCTTCACCAAAAAAAAATCTAGAAAATCCAAAATCGACATGATGACGTATTTTTTTGTGTCCCTGGGTTTATCATTGACTACTTCATTGGTTACGGCCCAAAAATGCCATTTCTCGCGCATAGGTATTAAGCTGATTAAAATTTAGCCATTTTTTTCCTCGTGGAACAAAGTTACCCACACGGCCCAAAGTTAGACCAAACAACGGTTTATTTGCTATTTGTGATTCCTTTATGCATGGTTTTTGGTTCTCACAATGTTTTTGAGGTTGCTGTTTGTTGTGTGACACACGACTGATTGGAAAAAATATGGCCAATGTTATGTAAAATCATGGCTTCATTTCTGGATACCTGCAGGTAAATTCAGTCTAATCAAGCCCATGTCTCCTGCCTGTCCTCCACATCTACATGTTTTTCTAGCTTCCACAATCTGCACCATTTCCTGACCTCCCTCTCTCGCTCCGTTCCCCAGGTACTACGACCGGCGGGATGCCGAGGACGCGATGGACGCGATGGATGGCCGCATGTACGACGGCAGGGAACTGCGCGTCCAGATGGCCCGCTACGCCCGGCCCATGACACCGCCCGACCGCCGCTACGGCGGACGCTACGCCGGCAGCGGCGGCGGCGGCGGTGGTGGCGGCGGCCGGCGCCGCACGCGCTCTCGGTCCCGCTCGCGCAGCCGGGACCGCCGCTCGCGCAGCCGCAGTCGCGGACGACGCTCGCGGTCTCGCTCTCGCAGCCGCTCGCGCAGCCGTGAGCGTCGCACCCGCAGCCGCACGCGCTCCCACAGCAGGTAGGTTCTTTGTCGTACTGGGAGCATCAGGCTGATGATCCGTACTTGGTACAGGCGTGTTTGGAGCCATATGAATGTTATCGGGTTTTATTTGTAATATGTTTGGAAAATTTATTTCTGTTTTTAAAAGATCTTGGCTGTGATAACATATTCTTTTAGCTACACCTTTGGAGTTTGTGAGTAAGGCGTGTTGCCACAAAATAACTTAAGTAACTAATTTAGCTGCTAATGTAACATCCAATCTGAATAAGTTTGCTATCGCACCAGATTGAAGTCACTGACTCTGCCGGTGCTGCGCGCCAGGTCTCCGCGCGACAGCAAGTCCCCGGACCGCCGGAAGGCGCCCGAGGAGCACGAGGGAGGAGCTGAGCCGGTCCAGGACAACGGCGCCGAGATGGAGCAGCGCGGCGGCTCCCGCTCCCGGTCACGCTCCCGCTCCCGGGGAGGATCGCGCTCCCGGTCCCGCTCCCACTCCAGGTAGGCTCAGTGAATCATGTGCGATAAAATCATTGGTAAAATGTACGAGGGATAAAACATCAAACAGGGGTGGCTTAACGGACTGGGGAAGGGTCAAGGCAGTTAGATTCGTTGGATGGACTGATGGATTTGCTGGCTAGATAGGACCTGCATAAGATGTCATAGACTGTAGCTGCATTTTTGGTACACTGCGAATTGTCTTTTGCTGCTTACACTGATTTTTGTACGCTTATCGTATCCTCATCCGTGCCCCTTCCCTCCCCTGCCTATGTGACGCGTACCAGTCTGACACGTTAATGTGTGTGTTTGTGCCCCAGGGAGTAACTGGTGCGGCGGCTGACCGGACGGAGAGAAGGTGGAAGAGGTGGCCGTCACCGAGCGGCCGCGGCGGCCGAGTGTACCGGGCCGGCCTGCCCGCCGCCGCAGCCGACCGCCCGCTCTAGGTACTGGCGGCGCCGACCTCTGACGGCCGCCCCCGAGGGCCGAGCGCCCCGGGCGTCCCAGGGGCGTCCCTGGGGCGCCGGCGGGCGCTCGGTCCCCGGCGAAAGCGACCGTCAGACTCGGGAGGGACGTTCACAGACTGTTCACCTGTTCATTGAGGGAATGTCACTGGCTGTCGGTCCCCCGCGCCGCGCTCGGGTAGAGCGCTGGCCGGCGGACCTGTTCTCAAATACAAAAAAAGAACACGTAATAAACAGAGTAGCTTAGTGTGTACATATGGTCAGGTGTAGCTGCACGCCGGGTACATTTTAGCCGCGCGGTTTTCCTCCGCTTGTCGCTCTGACGCTGATTTCAGACGTGTCGTCGGGACGGGCCGCGGCGCCGGGCGCGCTCGCGCCCGCCTCGACACCCCCTTGATCGATCGAGAAGCTAAGTAGACTGTGCTGGCTCCTGTACACCGCCGATTGTCTTTGTATATCCCCGTGTCGCGCTATGGATTCTCTCAGAACGAGGTTGTGCGCTGTTCTTATTCTCTCTCGTTTCTGATCGTTTGGACCCGAGCTCCATTGACTAGCTCGTTTTCGCCGCGTATCTCTGAGTGTCTTCTTGGTAATAAAAGCCGTCAGTACCGCTTCCGTTTGATCGCGTATGTACGCGCGTGTTTGTGTGTGTGTTGTGTTCGAGTTCCCCCGCTGACAACCCGTCCGTTTTTCCCTGGCAGACGGGCCGCGGCAGCCGCGCCCTGCTGCGCTGCCGTCTGTCGCCCGTTTGAGAGCTGTCCTGTGAGCCGCGAGAGAGCTGTCCTGAGCTGAGCCGAGCGGTGGGGGAGAGAGCTGAGCGAGCTGATCACGGCTGCGGTCCCGGTGGCGGCCAGCTATCCCGAGACACTGAGCCCGAGCCACCGAGATGCGAGCAGAGCAGTCATCTCCTGAGAGAGCGGTCTGCGCCAGAGAGCAGAGCAGAGAGCAGCCTTATCCTGAGATAGCAGAGTGGCACCTGAGAGCAGAGCGGTCAACTCCTGAGGGAGCAGAGCTGAGAGCAGTCAGCGTCCGCCGAGAGCAGAAAGCCGAGCCGGCGGCGGGGAGGGTGGCGGAGCCCGGAGCAGCTGCTGTGGCGGAGACCTGCGCAGCAGAGCAGACTGTTCCGGTCAGCGGCGGCGGTCCTGTGTCGGCGCTGCACCTGAGGGCGCACAGAGGGTGACGCTGTACCCCTCGGTGCCACTGCCCGCTCTAAAGCAGTGCAGGGCTCTCCCCTGGCGCTGGTGTGGAACCGGTAGGGGTGGCGGGGTGTGACCTTGTGCCACTCCCTGTGCGTCCTGTCTTCTGGGCATTGGGATGCATTTCAATTTGAGGCAAATTGCAGACAACCCCGTAGGCAAAAAATTGAATAAGTCGGGGGGGGGGGGGGGTCGCCATTTCGTTTGAAATAATCGCAGGTGTCTGTAGCTCCTAGGGGAATAGGCAGCTCAAGTCGCCCCATCCCATCCCCACTCCGTTTTGGTTTTGCTGGAAGGGACCCTTTTTACGGGCTTCAATAGAAATAAAAATTGGGTGAATGCAAATCTGCCAGATAAATATCCCGACTCTTGAACATTTTTGGATATTTTAAGAGCTGGGCTGTTTGAGGGAGGAATGGGTACATAAATCTGACTTGCTTATCCTCCCTTTTTAGCATCTAATTTCTGGTTTTGTTCCTCTCTCAGTCGATAATCAGGACTTGGACACAACCATGTTCCGACCAACCCCTGCCTGGGGACCTATCCCTTTCAAGGGCTAATGGCTACAGTTTGGGGCCCGGGTCGTCTGTCGGGGTGGTCCGGGCCTGTCGATCCTGAGAAGCCGAGAGCAGCAGCCGCCGTGCGGAGGTTCCAGCAAACGTAGCCGGTTCCCGAGCCACGTAAGACCGCTGAACAAACGCCTGCTCGACGCGTCATCTAGCTAGTCTAGATTTTTAACGCGAGTCCTTGTTTTCTGTATTCGTTTAAATAACGCTCCGTTTCTATTCGGCGAACAAAGAGACTAACGCGTTTCAGTATGCTGTAGGTAATCACTATTTCTAAAAGATCAAATGATTACGCGTTGCGCGAGCTCTAAGCACATGGCAGTTGGATCATGGATGATGAGTACAGTTATCACTTAAGCTCATTCCGAAGGTTGCTCGAACGCGATCAGGTAGCCAAGTATCTGTCGCGGTACCACCGATTCGGGTTACGATAACCTCCCACGTTTTACAGGAACTGACGAGCAGACCAGCTGTCGCGGTCTCCTCTTCCAGCCTCTGACTTTCTGGCTTGGACGAGCTAACCACTGACCGGCCGGGAATGACGAGAAGGCCGTTATGTTTGTCGTTTTACGTTTGGTTGCCTTTTAGTTTTCGATTCCTGACAATATTCGCGTTTCCTTTCAAAAGCACGTTGCATGACGCGGGCATGATTGTTCTCCTTTTTCTTTTGACGTCTGCGACGATATTTTTGTTTTTACCTCATTTATTTCTTTTACGATTCGAATAGCAACTAATGCATTTTCCAGGCAGCGTGACTGACATACAACCCTCGAGTTCAGTCTGTCACCCTCTTGTGTTTTGCCTCAGCTCAGGCCGGCAGTCGGCGCACCATGGAGCAGGCCCGCTCGAGTGGTCTGACCACCACCTTGCAGCAAGCCCTCTGTATGTCTTCCCTTCCCCGACGAGAACAGGCGATGGCGGGACTGACACCAGCCGGGCAGGCGGGGCCATCTGCTAGTGCGGACGGTGGTGACGCCTGGGACCAGCGGAGCAGACTGGTTGCGGACACCAGCGGAGCGGAGCCGGCACAGATGCCAGCGGATCAGCGCTGTTAGGGGAACCTGGATCTGGCAATCAAACAAGCGAAGCAGTTGGCCAATGAAAGCGCAGAGCAGGGTCCCTTGCTTAGCCCAGCGGAAGCGGAACAGATACGGCACAGGTAACCAGCCCAGCAGGATAGGGTACCGAGATAGTTGGCGAAGTGCCGCTTCTCACGTGCGAGTCCTCTGTGCGACACCCCATCTTGAACAGGTGGACATCGCTTCGGGTATCTTCGCACAGTAGAGCCGTTACGAGATGGGGGAAGACCACAAGCTGCTTGCCTGTCTGCCGTGGCGTGGGCGCCCTCGCGACCGGCAGCGCTCTCCCGTCGTCGGCCTAGGGATCGTCGGGGATCGTCAACGTCTGTGCTTCTGGCATGAATAAGTCGATTCCTGCCCATCATCCGTTGGCGTTAGACCCAGCACTGATGCTGTGATCTCCGTGACTGCACAGCCGCCGTCCCAAAGACGTTCCCGAGCTCCCGTCTATGTGACGGCGCAGCGCTGTTGTGATTCGATGCATCAGCTGATGATTACGGTGACCAAAATCTACCTAAGATAACCGCGACTTTGCCCTGGTGTGGCGTTCAGTTTTGTGTTGGGAGGGACAGCGTCGCGTTCCGACAGCCATCATAGGAAACTGATCTGTAGTAGGCTGGACATACCCTTGGCTGGACTGCCTGTTTCAATGACGCTTTCTCAAAGACGTTTCAGTCATTTTGGATATTGGTGTCAATCGTATTGGCACGCCGCACGTTGCTTTCAGTGGATAAACTGAATCGTTTTCTGTCCTGTTCATATTAACCCTCGCCCGTAAACGGCGATCTGCCACCTTCGCCCATGCAGGGGGGGGTTGGTGCGACCCCCCCCCCCCCTTGGCGTTTGAAAACGGAGCGTCGTAGAGCTTAGCGGAAAAAACCAACGGACTGCTCTCAACGAGATCTCGCGATTGGTGGTATATTTTTTGGTCCTAGGTCAACATTTGACCTACTTTTGACCGGTCAAAGGTCAAATTTTCGGAAAAATAGACTTTTTTCAACTTTCCGCGGCGATTGCGGCAAAACGGTGGGAGATATCGACTTGAAACTTTCACTATCGTGTTCCTTGATGAATTCTCTATCGTTTGGTATGTATTTCGTTTCCCTAGCTCTAAAAATGGCGCGTTGGGAGCGCCGGAAGTCGGCAAGGTCACAGTCGGCGGCAGAAATTCGAAAAATCAAAATTTAAATTTTTAAAATCTGATTGTGTTTTTTGGATTTGGGAGGTCCATTTGCTCCCTATAGAAGCTAATATTGCTGCATATTCCCATTGAGGTGACAAGAATAAGCAAAATAGTGGTTCGGGCGCTTTTAAAAAATAGTACCGGACGCTGTTCCTCTTGTGACGTCATAGCTCCGTGACCTGACCTGACCTGGTCAAGTTTCTTATACCATATGATAGCCAATACTTGCCCCAACATGCATGGGAAGTTTCATCACGATCCATCAACCGATGTCCGTACCACCGGCAGGAAACCTCGGGCGTTGGCACTCAGTTTGTGAAAATCCGGCCGGAGGCTGTTCCCTTTGTGACGTCATAACTCCGTGACCTGACATGACCCGGTCAAATTTTTTTATCAAAAGATGCGCAAGGTTTGCCCCATAAGGTACCCAAAATTTGGCGGCGCTGCGCGCCGCCGTTTTTGCACTATTTCCAAAAAACCTCAGGGGGGGTTGTACCAACCCCCCCCCCTACATGGGCGAGGGTTAACCCTGACGATTGGTATTTATATAAGAGCACGTTTTCTACTAGTTACGGGCTTCACTTTGCATTCATCGAAATAAATAAAAATAAATGGAAAGGTGAAAGCCTGTGTTTCTCTGGGGAATGACGAGCGAGTGAAGTGGTGGAAACTAAGCTACAAATATCAGTAGGTGACGGTGCGAGGATTTGAGGGCAATTTTGCGGTAAAGATGAAATCGCGTGTTACTGTGGAGAGGTGGGCACGGTGGAATTTCACAGCAGTTTGCGGTGCGCTAGGGGGGAGACGCATTTATCGTTCGGCGGTGATTCGGCTCGAACCAGTAGTGGTAGGATGATATTCGCGAGTCTGCTGCTGGCGGTCGAATGTTTGCTCTGGCGGCGGATTCGCCTACTACGACCAATCTGCTGCTTGATTGGAGACGGGCTGGTAGAATGATTTTTTAGGAGGGATTGGTACCAGAGAACTATATGGATGTCTTGTGTTGTCAATATTTAGTCTTCTTTCCCGTTCACCTCACGCTACAGATTTCTCGAGGGACATCGTTGGCTTGAATGCGCTAGCAGCAAAATAGGCCCATCCTAAATTTTGCATTGTTTTAGTGGTTACGGTTTGTTTACATCCATTGACTACAATCGCGGTCATAGCTCTTTTGGGCTCTCTCTATCGCCTGGATAAAAATAGGCCCCGCCCATCCCAATCAGCTGCTGCATGACGAGTTGATGACGACAACCACTACTTACCAGCAACCAATCTAGGGATAGCGTACGTGACAGTAATGGTGCAGCGGTTGCAAAATATTACATTGTTATTCAAACGGTTTTTGCTATTAGGGCCTTGTTAGATGAGGATGAGGTTAGATTAGATGAGGTGTTGATGAAGGCAGGTATTTTTTAAAAATATTTTTTTGACAATTTTTTGCCCTTGTTTTACTTAATAGCTGAACCCGGGACCACCTGAAGTCTAAACCTTATTTTATATAACATGTCAATGCTGATGCTGTCTTGAAATCAAAATGTGAAATTTAGACAATGGTAATAGGAATAATGAATAGCAATTTCACCAACAACATTTTAATCTCTAGGAAGTGCAATTAAAATTGAAATCACTGTCTGCCACACTGCTCCATCCTGGTCATGCAACCAACGTTCATGGGTGGTGTTTCACGGCAGAGCACGCACTGCAGTGCTCAGCACTGCAGTGCGCTGCGTGTGTCAGAGCATTGGGTTTCCATGGCAGTGTCAACAAACTTCACTGTGACGCTAAGCTATGACAGCATCCCAGAACGCTAGCACGCTGCGGTACCAGCACCAGCAGCATGCTAGCAGTATTTGAACTCAAACCTCTGTTCTTGGTACGGTTTTTCAGAACCTCTCACTCTGTTCCAAACGCGATTGATCATAAACTAAGAGGTCACATGCAACGTCATTTGAGTGATGCTATGGTATGCCGTAGCTACCAGTGCACACAGTGTCTGGATGGTGAAACAGGGCCATTATTAATCACATTTGCTTTGCTTTGTTTCAGCAGAAACCTGTCTGCACATGGGAGGAGCGCAACAAAAGCCCATCAAGTTCATGCATGGCAGTGGATCTCAACAGGAGAAAACCAGAAAGAACATGGATGCTTGTAGATTGCAGTTGTACACTGCTGTTATCACCTGATGTGCGTGGCTGGCATTGCTCCTGGCAAGAACCACCTGCAAGTGATGAGATGGTGCCTCAGTCGTTGAGTGTGCTGCAGTGTGAGAGGCGCCCTGATCTCTACTTTGTGATGGGTTTCCATTGGAGGTTCAACTGAGAAGTGAGAACTGACTGTGACCATGCTTGAGCATGCCAGTGGAGCTTTACATGCTTAGGGCAGCTTTTGAACAGATGCTGACCATGGCATGTCCCATCCAGTTATCACGTGCACAGAATGGTGGGGGGGAGGGCAACTCTGGGCTCTTGAGTCAGCCCTACTGCACAGGGGGTACAGATGGCCGCTTACGTTTGGTGTGTCCTGCACTGCATTATCAAGCCCAGTCTGCGCCACAGGCAATGGGTCGGGCTGCACTATGTTAAAGGCAGACTATCTTGCAAAGGAGGCTGGCATCCTCTCCCATAATGACACACCAATTGGCAATCATCGCTGCGATGATCACGAGGGTGTCCGCTTATCTAACATGGTGAGGTGGAGAGCCAGTTCAAGCTGGCCTGAGGGATGGTTTTACTTCATCTGAGGCCCCCTTTCCCCGCCTGCCAGGTCCGGTCAAACGACCGCTTCACAGTGAACGACTTGCAGTGGATGCCGTCCCACAGCGCAACGAGCTCGCCGACCAGAGGCGGCGGCCAAGAGGCGGCCGCGCTCCCCCAGTCGACGGTCCCGGTGGACGTCGGCAACGCCCACCGCGCGACCATCAGATCGGCTCGCGACAGCGCCGTCGCCGACTGACCGCATGACTGGTATCTGTTCTTGATGTGGGACCGACTGCCACCGCCGGTCGCGGAAGGGCATCGCTCATCGGCCATCGACGTCCGCCAGCTTCGCGTGGGTCACTGTTCGGGCTGCCACCAATACACCGAATCGGATGGAACCCTGTCGGCGAATGCCGGCGGTGCCCCGACATCGACTGCGCGGCGGCCAGTGCATCGCGTGCCGGGAGGAGGCTGGCACCCCCGATCGGTCATTGGTCACAAACCGTGTCCCAGCTCATGACTGCATCCAGCGCAGCTCTGTGAGATGTTCTGCAGCTGCTGCAGTCTGCCGCGTGTGTTGAAAGAAGAATGAACATGAGAAAACCTCAAAACTTTATGCCTATTCGTAATTGACCAGTATTGGAATAAGTTTGGATTTTGAGAATTTGTGTCCCTGTGCTTGTGCCTGTGTGGAAAGGCATGCTTTACGGTGTACCATCTCAATGTCAAATCCCGGCTGCGCTGTGCGGATTTGTGCGGCTGCTGACAGGCCACCTGGGTGCCAACGTATGTGCGAATCCGCGAATACGTTGTGTTTCGTCAGTCAGTATCGTTCTGAAAATATTGACTAGGCTATATAATAGGCTATATAGCGTATGACGGTTCAGCCCAGCAGTAATAACTGACCATTGATTGGGCGAATTTTGTGTGGTGGTTCGCTAATACATAACCTAAAGAGTGTTTTGCCGGAATCGTTTAGTAGCAGAACTGACCGGAATATAAGTAGAATGCAACGGTTTGAATCGTTAATTTGTTGAAACGATTGTTCTCTGAGACCACTGTGTAACTTTTGACCTGAGAATCACCAATTATAACGACAATGGGGAAGCAGTAGGCTGTACTGTAGAGTGTAGGCAGGCAACACTATATAGTTGGCACACTTACGAAAGCACACGACTTACGCAGTGGACATCTGCATCATGCATGTTAAGGTTTACTGGGAAGAGTGAGAAATTAGTCAGAATATAACTGACTAAGGAAAATAGGCGATATTTCCTATTGAGCTGGGGCGGAGAGGGGGAGGGGACGTGTGGTCAGCTATGCTAATAATTCATTCTCTTTATGCAGCTGTGTAAAAGGGCGTCCGTTTTTGGGTGAGACCTTCCCCATCGGCCATTTCCAAGTTAAATCGTGGTGGAGAGTCTGGAGACCTCAGCCTCGGTAGTCGGTACCCTGCGCGCTGCGCCACCTTGCGAAACATAAAGCAGCAGTCCTGACATCTACAGGCGTGACTTTTCATGAAAGCGCGGATGTGTTCGCGCTTATGCGAAGAAAGTTCTTCCGAGTATGGTTGATAATGAGATTAATTGTTGTCATTTATTTATTAATTCATTGGCAAAAGTACCCTAATAAATCGGTAAAATAGCTTGAACTGTATCGTATTTCCTTCGGAAAAAATGACGAACTCATCCTAAGACATCCAGATTATTGGATGCGTTCGTCAGTTGTAAGTAGTTCAAGTTTTTGGGAAAATTTGCTTGTGGAAAATCATAATATTTCAAAGATATGCCTATTTTCGAATAATTTATGCATTTATCTGCATTGAAAAATGATTGTAAAGCAAAAGTGCAAAAGATTATTGTCAACTTATTTTCTCAAATCACGATTTACGAACGCACAAAACTCCAGCTTTTAATTTAGTGCGTGTGCGAATTGCGGTCAAGAAAAAATATTTAAACTGTCTATATTCCTCTTAAAACAATGAAGGATGAATGAAGAAAACGCTGTTTTGAACAATTGTATATTTATTTTTTCTTAATTAAGCAAAAGTACAAAATTTTCAACTATTATTACATTTGCTCTCACAAAAACCATCACTTTTTAGCATGACGTCATGTCAGCCAAATTTACTAGCGCCATCTCTGGAGAGCATCTTTCGAAACCTCCAGACGATAGAGAGAGCCCTCTTTTGTGTTCGGTGCTGAGGCATTTAGGAGCATTTTGTTTCATTTTAAAGGTGTTATTACCGTTGATGCGGGATGATTACTTCCTGAAGTGATCTTGAAGAGTGTGTTTGTGACCCGAGAGGCATCACATGCTGTGAATTATAAATGGGACCTTGAAATTAGCGGTCTAATTTGGCAATTTTCTCGGTCAAGTTTGTTTTTAATTTGATGCACATTGTTCATATTCTGAAATAATCCACACATATGACATAAGTGCATCAATATCGAAGCTGAAAGTATCAACCACATAGGTACTTGAGTCACAAGTTGTTATCTGATACAAGATGAGCATGAATTGCAATCCTCCTCATGCAAATGGACTGCTTTTCTCCACATTCAACCAAGACCAAGGTAGGTGGGTTCCTTCCACTGTCCACTGTAATGCTGATATTTTTGTGTGGGGGTAAAGAACCTAAGTTTCCATCTAAATGCAAGGTGACAATAAAGTCAGGTTCCAGTTCTGAATGTGAAAACTTTGGTTTGATGACTGGATTCCCTTTGTCAGCCTTCAGAGGGTAGGTACCTACTTTACTTACGTTACCAAAAGATGGCATTACAGTTCTCCTGAGTCTAGCATGGCCTCTCCTCTCACCAATTGTCAGCTGACCTGAATCACTAGACGGGCACCTTGCGGACTAGGTGAGGAGGAAGACAATGTGGCACAACAAAAGCAGGCCGCTTAAACTCAAGTCTGCCCAGAGTCATCAAGCCCATGCCCCACACTGTTAGGGTATTATCAAAATTGCTACGTTTTGAAGGCCCTGAAATTAAAAATTGTTTAAAGACGTTTTATCTCCTTTGACCCTTTCCCTGCCCCATTCTCACATTCCTCCTCTGACAGGATGTTTTGCATGCGGCACCGACAACGGTTTCCGCATCTACAACTGTGATCCGCTGAAGGAGAAGGTCCGCCAGGACTGGCCTGATGGCGGCATCGGCAGCGTGGAGATGCTGTTCCGCTGCAACTACGTGGCGTTGGTCGGCGGCGGAAGTAGTCCAAAGTACCCGCCCAACAAAGGTAACTAGGGCAGCCCTGGTCAAAGTGGACACCTGTTGAATAACTGTGTGGTAAGCAGTATGAAGTTGAATCATCCAGCAAGGTAGGCTAGCATCAGCTCATTAAGCATTTCAAGTTGAGATTTACATGGGAACAAAATAATTTATCTAGAGCCACTGTTTGCAAGAAAAACGGTCATTTATTCCATCGAGATAACGGTCAATTAGTCTACCAACGGTACGTCAAACTCCCAACCACATGAGCATGAAGACAAATTTAATCCATCGAGGTGACATATTTAATGAGAAGGAATACCTCGAGTAACTTCCGGCGGTTCATCACGCATCAATTACCCGGGAAAGCATCGCGTTACTCCACACTTTTGTTCCATCATTGTCATCAACTTGTCATTACCTGACCTTCCTAACCAGCCTCCTGTGTTTTATTCCTCAGTAATGATCTGGGACGACCTGAAGAAGCGCACGGTGATCGAGCTGGAGTTTTTCAGCGACGTGCGTGCCGTGCGCCTCCGTCGGGACCGGATCGTCGCCGTCCTCGACAACATGATCAAGGTGTACACGTTCATGCAGCAGCCGCAGGCGCTGCATGTGTTCCCGACCTCCTACAACCCGCAGGGTGAGAGCGGGCGACTCGTGGTTATAGGACATCAAAGCCTTGGTGTGTTGGTGTCAAATTCAGGTTCATTTGGCTTTCGTTCTCTAGACTGGTAAAAACGATGAAGTGTGTAACATTGCATCAGCTCTTTGTTGGTCCATTTTAAAGGCTCCACATGACACTTTTACCGTCATTGTAACGGTCAACTCGGTAAACTTCTTAGTCATCGATCATTGCGTCATCCGTGTTTTCGGCCATGCCTTGCTGTCATGCACTGGGATTTTCCAGCTGTTCTTCATCGGTGTGAACGCATCACATATAATCTGCGACACTAGCTCTCACTACCGTAGCGTTATCCACCATTCGCTTACATTATGTAAAAACCGACTTGTTTGCATTCTCTTTCTAGGACAGCGTAAGGGGCCGTCTTTATCTGTCTTTTCCCGTCCCGCCAGGTCTGTGCGTGCTGTGCCCCAACTCGAGCGCCTCCCTACTGGCCTTCCCCGGCTCCCGGACGGGTCACGTGCACCTGGTGGATCTGGCCGATACCTCCCGGCCGCCCCTGGACGTGGCTGCGCACGAGGCGGCGCTCAGCTGCCTGCAGCTCAACCTGCACGGCACGCGACTGGCCACCGCCAGTCAGAAGGTACGGGGCAAGGCTGCTTGATTGCTTAGTAATGCAGAGAGACTCTGGCCATTTTCCACGACTGCCAGTAGAAAAGTGTTGGCTGTCAATGATTGCCTGAATGATAATCTGTCATGCTTCGAATCGCACACCTGCGTACGTAACTTGCGTTTGCGTCTTTATGGGTGCACACATACGGTGCGTTCGTCTTCTTATTCCTCTGCAGTTACCCTACTCTGTCTGATCATTATAGCATGGTGCTAGTCTGTGCAGTCGCGTTATCCGTCTCGTAATATCGTCTCGGCTTTCTCTGACCGCTGTGTTTCCGGCTGCCAGGGTACTCTGATACGGGTGTTCGACACGTCGACCGGTGACATTCTCTGCGAGCTCCGGAGGGGCGCCAACAACGCCCACATCTACTGGTAAGTAGTGCGGCTATACCTGGTCAGTCTTCACAGGCTCCTAAAGGAGTGCGAGAACATGGTGGTCAATACACCGAAACGAGTTCGGGGTATCTTTATTTTCGGCCACTTTTTAAGCATCATTTGTGTTTTATTTCGGCCGTACAAGTGTTTTGATCCATTTCCTTTGTCTGAAACACTGGAAGTCGCCTTAACAGCTGTGCCTGGTGTGATCGCGGCTTGACATGTATTCTTGGCGTCAAGCCAAAGTGTTGAATATCACCGCCAAGCTACTTCGCGTGACTTTCGTTATGATTCATGGCTTAGCTGGTAAATTAAACGAAAACAAGGGTGAAGTGAACGTGTTTGCCCTTGAGATCGTTTCGTGTGTTTTTGTGTTTTACGGTTGCTAAGTGCTACAATCTCCATAAATACCTGTTACCGAGTGCACCGATGATCTAAACACCATGCCTGTGTAGTACACAGTCCACAGTCTGGCCCAAAATCCAAAACCAACCAACACTAGGATTAAAAAGACTCTGAATGTACCGATAATTCTATTCTTTGACTGACGCATACACGTTGAGGTTTAGATATAAGATAACTACCTATCTCAGACTTATCTATCTGACACGTTCTTCCCCCGTCGCGTACAGTATCAACTTCAACCACGACTCGTCTCTGCTGTGCGTCTCCAGCGACCACGGCACGGTGCACGTATTCGCCGTAGAGGAGGAGCACAAGGCCAAGGAGACAGGGTAAGGCACAGAGGGATGGAGGGCACCGCGCGAGTTACAGCGGCGACGGATTTCGTCGTTGCTCAATATTTATGCTCATGACCATCTCAATGCTCACAGAATGATGCTTAGGCTGGTCGGCTTAGGGTACCGTTGTGCCTTTTATTAAAGAGGCACTGCTCGAGCAGTGTTCTGTGGTCACCTTAACCCATGATCTACTAATAAACCCCACGTTGACTACTTTTGTATTTTAATTTGTATTTGTACAACTAACACTGACCCCACCTTGGCCATCGATTCCAGTACCGACCGCTCGCTAATGAACCCCCGCTACTAACACTGATCCGCCACCATGTCCCGTGATTCCCGTTCCGACCATTCGCTGACGACCCCGTTCTGACCCCACATTGACCCGTGTCTCCCTCCCAGACTGGTGCCGGCGGCGGCAGCGCTTCTCCCCAAGTACTTCAACTCCCGCTGGTCGTTCGGAAGGTTCCAGGTGCCGGGCGGCCCGCAGTGTGTCTGTGCCTTTGGAGCCGACAACAAGTCCGTCATTGGTGAGTGGAGGAGGGAGAGAAGGGCAGTGAAATGGGCGGGGGAGTAATATAGATGACACCAAGTTTTTTTCACAATAAAATCAATACCGAGTAAATAGTTGACCGACGGATCAAATAGATGCCGAATTAATCTATCAGGTGTGCACTGCGTAATATTAAACATTGTCCTATCGGCTATCTTGGGCATGAAATCGTTTGAAAACACTTGATATTTTACTGTAAATCGATTGCAACACTTCTATGTAGCTGAATTCTGTTTTAGCGACCGATTCATTGATCTCACACCCTTTACCTGAGTTGTTGGCCTAACCCTCCCTTTCGCTCTGTTTCAGTTGTGTGCGCCGACGGCAGTTTCTACAAGTACGGCTTCACGGCCAAGGGAGAGTGTCGGCGGGAGCTGTACGCGCAGTTCTTGGAACTGGGTGAGGATACCTAGCGATAGCACTGACTGCTAGGGAAGTCTCAGTGTGTGGGGAACTCTCAGATGACCTGGGAGGCTCGCAGAGTGGAGAACTCGGGAAGGAAGATGTGGCTAGATGGCGAAGATTGGTGCTAAAGTGGCTGATCTGGCAGCAGCGGCTGGGATGAATAGAATGCGGATCATAATGGAGGAGGATCGAGGCACGTCGCAGTAGATGTTGGGAGGTGTGTGGCAGTGGATGCTACAGAGACTGTGTTCTGAGACAGCTCAGCAGCAGTAGGAGCGGAAGACGTTGTAAGACTGCGCCGATGATGTTGAAATTGAGACTGCCGTTGAGTGCGGAGTGATGTAGGTCATACATCAGTCGGACCAAAGCTGAACGCCGAGGTGATTGGCATTGGCTGCTATGTGTGGATCAGGACGGAGACGTTGTTGGTAGGGTCCAGTGTGGGGAGGGGGGGGGGGGCGGTAGCTGAAGGTAATAACCCCTCCGCACTGCCTGGGACTCCCGTTCGACTCCTCATTCTGACATCGAGTTACCAGTTCCGTGTTACCAGAGTTATCGGGTGACCCTTATGTGGACAGTCGGTCGCGACAGCGGTATACGTTACCGCTCTAGCGGAAAGGTCCCTCAGTGTGATCACGCTTCGTGGCAAGTTACTGGTGTTCTGAGGTCGGAATCACGTAAAAATGTGGCCTGATAATTATTCTCTAACTGCTGTGTGCTCGAAAGCTACCCTAAATTTCGGGAAGTTTTCCGTTTTCTGCCGGTCCGTATCATTCCAGTGTATCGTGCGTATTTGTGGTTGCTAACTGGCTGGGTCTTGTCCGTGCTTTGCCTAGCATTTAACCCTATTCCTGGCGGGGGGGGGGGCCTCAGGAGCCCCCCCTGAGGTTTTTTGGTTATTTCTCCCAAACGCGTTGAGCTAGGAAGCTCAAATTTTCTGACTTTTCCTAAAAGGCTTCTACGCAACATGTCTGAAAATTTTGAGTTGATCTGACCTCAGGTCAGGTCACCAGAGGCGGTTTGGTGACCCTACCTCAGAAAAGTTTGCAATCACGCCAGAGCTAGAGTTTTTGACCGATCAATTTCTTCTCTTCAGGCTTTAGTTAGGGTACCAGTATGTGCAATTTGTATATCTCGGAATTTTGATATCGGTGACCTAAGGTCAGGTCAGTTTCGCGACCTTCCCATTATAAGTCAATGGGGGAAAAATCAACTCCCTGTTTTTACCACTAAAACGGGTCGGAATGGCCCCATATACCATACATGACTTCATATACGATCAACCTTCACTACCTTGAGGTCTGTTTTGCTGTTGGGCAGCTGTGAGGTCATGTGACGTCATCAAAGGTCACCAAAGGTTTTTGGCCAATAACTCCGTACAGGAACAAGATACAGACGCGTGGATGGTCTCATTGTGTTCAGCTCGTCAAGACGCATCGAATGATATACATGATGACCTCGAGGTCACGTAACCTGAGGTCAACCTTTGACCTTGACCTTGCGAGGTCAACATATATATCATTCGATGCGGATTGACGAGAGGATCACGATGATGCCCTTAGTTTGTTCCTATCTTGACTAATTCGAAAGTTATTCGAGAAAAACTCTCCCCATATCTAGCGCCGCCATTTTGACTTTTTCGACCCCTGTGACGTCATCTTTGACCTGACCTGAAAATGACCTTTGTAAAAATTGTAGATCTTGACCGTGCGTATCCGATGCCGTTTACCGTTTGTCGCTATCTTGCTTCGTTCTCGAGATCTCAGGGGGGGGGCCGAATCGGCCCCCCCCCCCCGCCAGTTTCTTGTCCCGGCGGAGCCCGCCAGGAATAGGGTTAACGCGCTGATCAGCCGCTCTGATTGTAGAACGGCAGCTGGGACGGTGGAAATCTGTCGTGAAGAGCAGCGTCCGGACTGGCCGAAGTAGAGTGTCTATTGGGCATTGTGACCTGTCTTTCAGAGGTGTGAGAATCAGGTGGTGAGACATCTAAGAGGGGATGATGTGAATGGAGCTGTGTATTTTAACGAGGGGTTAATACTGGCGGGTAAATTAACCATCTACCAAGTGCTGCGAGACGTGTGTGCATCATTGTTGAAGGGCTCGATCATTGATTTTCCTGCGTTGGATAGTTTCGTTTCCTATTACGATCCAGCCGCGTTGCCCGTTCCCATAAAGCCACATAGCGTGCCCACCACCATGATTTCCCCGTGTTTGCCGGGAAGTGTGTTATGCGTATCCAAGACGCCATCGCTGGGTACCCAGGGGGGTGTAGGACGATATTTATTGCTAGTTTTAGCCTCTGCCTACCTGAGCTTGTGTTCCTGTGCACATTTGCAATGTGGATGATCGCAATGTTGATAATTGTATGATATCGATATAACGTGTATATTATGAACGGATGAATAATACAAGCATGTGGATAAGCCTTTACTTACTTAACTCATAAAGTTCGCTTCATAGCACGATATTAGTGAAGAAGTGTGCAATATTCATTTTGGCATTTATCGTTGAAATGGAAATGATTAATGAAGATACCGCAGCTTCGGGTTTCTCCCGTCCGCAAGGAAATACGATAACAAACAAGTCTTGACAATTGGTATTTTGTCAAAAAGCAAAGTAAGAAAAACATCAATAACACCCTTAGTGGCACGACATAGCAAACAGCATAGCATCGGAAGGGAGATGAATAGATGAATCATCTATTAGATAAGTCTGGATAAGTTATTTCAGCTTGGAATAGCGATACGTAATTAACGTGACATTTTCAACAGCTTCTGAAATATCGGGCTAAGCGTTTTCTGTGGGCTATGTCACTCACAAAAGTAACCCTGACAAAATCCTGGGACGCAGCAGCAGCACGTCACAATATTTCGAGCAGCACGCAGCAAGAGTCATCAATTCCAGTTACAGAGACTGACCGAGGTACACATGTTCAAACTGACTTGCGCACCCACCAGGTATACGCACAAAGCGATTACGACCGTGGCTGAAACGGTCGTCGGCGCTGTAACGGCGGCACGATTCCACGATCACCAGACACATGAGATGCGAATAACCGCCACACAGCGTCAATCCCGTGCGGCTTTCATGACTGTACGTCATCGTTTCAGCCGATGACGCATGATGCCAACACAGCTGTTGATGACGAACGTGGCTCTTGAAGCCAGCTCACCACAGTTCACGAGCCCGTACCACATCGTCTGTGACATCTCGTCCATCGTCCTCACAGGCCACAGCACATCACTGATAGTAGAGTTCCAGATTCATCCCGTCATGGATCTCATAGTCCTCCAGGGTGATGTGGTCCTTGAAGACGGTGTACCACTTCTTCAGCACTATCTTGTCCCAGCGCGTGCCCGTCTGCGCGGCCACCAGCTTCTTCAGGTCGCCGATGGTGTCGTCCGGGTTACATTTGACGCGGACTTTCTTTCCCAGTCGGTCGTTGCAGGTGACCTCAATCATGATTGAATGAAGAGAGGCTAAGGGTGATCTTGATGCTGGCTTGCTACAGGGAGGTTGGCGAAACAATGCGGCAAACTATCAGCCAGCTTTCACCGATTCACCTGTAATAGACAGAACTATTAAAACTATGCACTGATTGCATTTCCATGGAATATTATTTTTAAAAAATGTTAAGCAAAGTTTTTGGAAAACATCTCCAAAGCAAATATCATTGATATTGATATATAAAAATGATATCTTATATAGTTTTACTGTTATCTATGCAAAGATTAAAAATATATATTGCCTATTTCTGTGAAAGATTGATCCTCATCCCTTTGATTGATGGAGTTCAATGACAATAATTAATCCTGGAAGAGTCTTAGACTGTGGTGACTGGTGAAGATTTTGTGTCAAACAACCCAATCAGAAGTCTGTGAAAATGAATAATATGTGATTAGAAATTGATATAGGTAAGTGGTACAGATTTGGGTGCCTCACATGAGATAGGCCCATAAGAATATAAATATTTAAACTTAAAAAATGAAGCAACATATAGCTTTTCTCCTGGCCTCCCATAACCTTAAAACAATATCATCATTCACCTGCCTGCTACAAGCATGCCATTGGCACAGCATTTATTTAGGCTACCTATTTCCTGAATAAGACAATGCTGATGTCTATGAATGCATATTGATATAGTTCAATGAACAACACATCCATGAACAGTTCTCAATCTACCACACCATTTGAAATGTTAACTAGAGTGAAATAATATCGTTCTTGCAGGCATCACACACCTACGAGGCCTGTTCTTGATTTTTGTTTTACAAGTGTCAGATGTCTGGCAAAATCTGCTGTAAATCCACATGCATGATATATTCAGGACAAACATTAATTATCTTAATATCAAAGGCAGCAATATATTTGCTGGTAAATAGGTTGCATACTATCACCGCAAGTATAGCAAATAACTGCCTGGCCTCGGATAAATAGGCAATAGATCAAGATTGAGATAAAATAAAATAATTCAAACTGCTTTACTGCTGTATGTCAAGCCTATATAATGGTAGTCGCAATCGGGCAAATTAATGGCAAATTAATGATGTAAAATAAGAATGCAATTAATGAAAAAACATTGAAAATATATCCGTTAAGAACAGCTAGGGATGAAAATATCTATGCTCCAATAACACACCTGAAATTCATAGAAACTCCAAAGAAATTCTTTAAAATTCCTCCTAACCTGTGGCTATTTGCCGACAGCTGACCGATTGACGCAACAGCGCAGTTTCTGAACAAGTTCTCTTCCTAAAATACTGTCCTAGGAATGTCTAACCTGTTTATCCTAAATTAAACATAGTTTGTGGATAAGAATACTTTTGTGATTGTAGAAATGACCTTTGAGCACAAAAATGTCAAAGTATTTATTCATACAAAAACTGGTGTTGAATTTAGGTCGATTATAATACTAAGTTAAAACAATGTCGACATTCGATTGCGCCTGTGCGACATATGCGACGCTGTGTCCCACGGGTTCCGTCTCCTTTGGATGAATTTAGTGTATTTATTTGAGAAAAAAACTTATATTTGGTCGTTGATTGCCACTTATCACTGTAGGAAAACATAAGAATAAGCGTAAGCTTAATAAGAATAAGCTTTGAAACAAATATCAAGATCGACTCTGCTGAATCTGTGTCACTGAGTCCGCCTTGGCCTCCTCGCACTGTGAGCACAATTTCTGCCTATAATTCCATGTAATAACCATGGAAGAAGTATTCCAAAAGTATTCCTAATCCATGCTATAACCTTGGTGAGAAGTGAGCACTGAGCAAGCATACTTTCAATATATTGACTTTCATATTGCAATTGTGGCAAATAATTTTAAGTTGAAAATTTGGATTTATTGTGTTCCTATATCATGTTGATGTCTGCATCTTTATTCTACATCCCGTCACTGCCCATTCTATTCATGTTGTGTACAAATTGTTAAGAGGTACCTACCTACCTACCTACTGAATGTGTCTTTCAGTGACAAGATATAACATTTTGTGTTCTTGCTGTCACTGGTACCACTTCATATGCTGCTGGACATACCTAATAGGTGCCCCACCCCATCCTGTCTCCGCAGCACTCCGTAGACCAGTATGCTGCCCCGCTGTCTGGCGCTGACGCAGCTGCGCGGGCTGCAGCTGAGCTGGTGCCGTCTCCGCGCCGCCCGGCTCCCGCAGCAGAGAGTGACCCAGACCGCTGGTATCCATGTGGCCGTGCCACAGGCTAAGGAGAAACGAGATGGACATGTGAACACCAAATTGGTACCACATGCCATCTTTGGAGGTGCAAAGGTGAGAGTGATATTTGTTTTAAGATCATTTTCTCATCTGATTCTACCTAAAACCATTGCCATCAGACCCTTCTCTATTTAGAATGGAAGAAATCTTGCTATTTATCAAGTCAAGCAATTTTGTTTTGGAATTAAAACTTTCTGTATTATAGCTAAACCTTTCTACTATGGAGAATCCACTCTGTTTTTTTTTTTTACAAATATGCAGTGCATGGATGTCTGTTGTCCCTGTGTAATCTCTTATTCGTGTATTATTTCTATGTCCTGCAGGAGAAGAACAAGAACACCTATCTGGCTGCGATGGACATGTTCCACGAGATGACCGTCCACAAACGCGGTCACGTGGAGTTCATCTACGCGGCTCTCCGTGAGATGGAAAACTACGGCGTCCACAAGGACCTGGAGGCGTACAAGAAGGTGCTGGGCGTCTTCCCCGTCGGACAGATGGTCTCCACCAACGTGTTTCAGGTGAGGACGCTGTGGGGTCGGTCTGTTGTGCGGTGTTTGATGTTTTACTGGCGGAGAAGTCATGTACTTAGGTTTGTTCATTCTAGAACATATAATTACTGGTGGCGAAAGCCGCAGCTTGAGTCGTGGCTGAACCCAGTCGTGGTTTTAATGTGCACTGTGCAGACTAGTCTGATGACATATCCATCACGTTTCTAACAACATTGATGTTATTTCTGTGACGCCAGGTGGAGTTTATGCACTACCCGCGGCAGCAGAACTGCGCCATCGACGTGCTCCAGCAGATGGAGGATAACGGTGAGAGAAAAAAAACATTCCTCGTTTAAGTTCGTTTTGTGGACTATTCAGTTTCATCGATTTCAGCTTTGGTTTTGCCCAAGATTTACCGTTATCTTTCTAGTTGAGGTTTATTTGCCATCGGGTCTACAGTGCAGGGATATTTCTATCTCGCACTCCTCTGAGATGCAAGGATAAGAATTTGTTATCTCTGCATCCCTCTGAGATGCGAAGATAAGGTCTCGCGGGTTCAAAGCTAAAAATCAAGAGTTCAAGTGATGATGGGTCAATAACCGAGCCATTTTTAACGGTTGTTTGTGTATGAAACTTATGAAATAAATCCAAAATACTCTAAATCTATTTTTACATAGATGAATTCATTTCACATTTGAATATGATATTTAAATAATTAAGAATAAACCTCAACATAGAAAGATATAGGATTCCTCATGGCTCACTCGTGGAAGATCGGATATCTTTTCCTCGCGTGTAACAGAAAAACCTCGCTCCTTCGTCGCTCGGTTTTTCAGTAACCCGCTTGGAAAAGATATCCTTATCTTCTACTCGGAGCCATGAAGAATCCTCTATGTCTTTCATATACGAACGTCACCAGTGATTGAATGATATTTCATATGGTTCAGTGCGATGATCGGTATGATCGAAATCGAAAGCTTACTTTCACGATAATTCTGAATTATTATGACACCTCCCTGCCCACGGCCCACAGGCGTCATCCCCGACCTGGAACTGCGCGACCAGCTCATCACCATCTTCGGCAAGTTCTCGTTCCCGGTGCGTAAGCTGGCACGGATGCTGTACTGGATGCCCAAGTTCCGTAACCAGTCCCCGTGGCTGCTGCCGCGGCCCCTGCCTTCCGAGCTGCAGCAACTGGCCCAGCTGGCTGTGAAACAAATCACATCGGTGGACGCGAGGTCGGAGGTCACCACATTCACGGTGAGATGGGAAGAAAGGGGGTGGTGTGAGGGCACTGTGTTCGGATTTGTGTTTGATTATGAGAGTATGATATCTTTGAAGACTGATGTGTCCGGGGGCCGTTTTCATCAGATGGAATGTGATTTCTGAAAAATAACGTATTCTATTGTTTAATCGTGCATTGCAAGATCGAAAGCTTATTTTTAACTGTCGGTATTCGGAATCACTCCCGGTATCGAAGCATGGATACATCGTCGCATAATCCCTCTCCCTTGCATCTGACTGACCTCATCCCTTTTCGCTGTCCTCTCACGAAACTCGGCATTTTAAATCCTATCTCTATGTCACATTTCCAACATTCTCCCAGCAACCGATCCCTCTCTTCTCGTCTGATTTGTATGTTATGCCATGACCACCATCTCATGTCACCAATGCCTCCGCTTTCCTCTCCCGTCAGGAGTCCGACCTGCCGGAGGACGCCGTCGACTCCACGTGGATCGTGTCGGGTCAGAGCGGTCAGCAGCGCCGTCTGCTGGAGGAGCACCCTTCCGACAAACCGCTGTTTGTCGAGGGAGCCTACACCGTGTGGCTGCAGGACCAGGCCATATCGTACTTTGTGCTGAGAGCAGAGCCGCAGCCGCAGAGACAGCACGAGGGACTCGACTCGGACGGTAAGGAGTGGGAGGAGAGGGGGAGAGAGGGATGGAGGAAGGCTTATCGAAAAGGGACTGCTAATCTTAATGGTAGCGAGACAGAGGCGATGTTTCGTTGGTCTCTTTCGTGCTGTTTTCTTAGTTCTAGTCGTTCTAGTCTAGTCTAGTCGTAGTTCGTTAAAATGGATACTGAGCTTCTCAAGGTCAAGTTTTGCAAGTTTCCATACTATGCCTCATCTATCGAGATGTCTCTACGTCAATCCGTATGATGTTGAGTCAGCATCATACGGATTGACGTAGAGACATCGCGATAGAGTCAACATTGTTGACTCTACCCAGTACCCGCTCATATCCACTTCTACTCATCATACTGCTCCCAATTTATGGTAATAAACTCTGCTTACTTTGCTCCTGCATCGTATCCGCCCACCATTCCTGCTCACCGATGTCCACTCCTCACCATCTCTGCTCACCATTTATCTTTTCCACTCACCCCGCAGACATCACGTACCTGGAGAACTGGACGTGGCGGCGGGCCCGTCAGGCGGCCTCCTCGGACTCCGGCGGCACGGCCTGGAACGTCCGCCCGCCCAGCGTGCACATACAGGAGGACGGCACCATCATGGCCGTCTGCGCCACAGGTCAGTTACACTCCGTGACGGGAAGGGCTGGAGAACGTGATAGTGTTAGCCAAACGGGCTTGTTACGTTTTTAGAGCACCACTAACCCATCCGTCTGGCGTGTTGGTTTTTGCTGTCCTCTATCGAGTAGAGATTGAACCATTAACTTGGTATCACTTCCGTCTGTATCTGTATCAATATACTTTGTTGTCCGGATTTTTGTGAGTTGATGTGTCGAAACTCTATAGGAAATGATGGTTGAGTTAAAATAAAATCATCCGTCTCTTCTTACAACAGACAAAACACTCCAAGCTGTATCATGGAGGTCAATGTGCGTAAACGAGCTGCCCATCTCCAAGATAATATGGCCTTACTAAAACCCCTCTCTCCCTCCCACAGGCACCTCCAGTCGCGACTCGCTCCTCTCGTGGATCCGCCTGCTGGAGCGCCAGTGTCCCCGCCTGGCTGAACTCCCTGTGGTCTTCACTCTCCGGTCACCCGAGACCGGGGTGACCACGACAGATGAGAATCCTGAGAGAGGGGTAACCACGAGCGGCGGTTCCGCGCGGGCAGAGCACAGGTCAGACGGTGCAGAGAGCAGAGGGGCGGAGAGAGAGGGTGGGAGAAAGGGAGAGGATGGCGGGGAGAGTAAAAGGTGACGCCGCCGGTAGGGTAGGTAGGGTAAATTGAGACGGGTTAAGGACAGTGTGAGTTGAAACAAGGCAGGGTCGAGAAATGGCGAAAAGCTTGACGGAAAGTTAGGGAAAAAGTAAAGGAAGATGTTGCTTTCGTTGAAGGGTATCGTTGGAGGGAAACGCCAAGGTGGTCAAGGGAGATTTGCTGACGGAAGACACCGCAATGGGTAACAGAAGGGGGACTTTCAGTGCTGCCGGCAGGGACGTAGTGACGTCATATGACGTCATTGCAGATACGAACGCCGCCTGATCTGTGCAGTTAATGTCCACGGGTGGCGCCATCATACGAGCTTGCGGTGTTACCGAACTTACTGGCCACAGATCGGTGTCGACGACGTTCTTCAGGAGGTCATTTTTACTGCCTTTAGCTCTCATGTTGAGGTGATGCCACGTATGACTTCATGAAGTCTCCTTGTGTTTTAAAGGAGGGGGTAGCGTTTCGCAAGCTCAACCAGTGAGTCAGGTTGTTATGTGGCTTACATCAACAGCATCAGTAGCATGCCGTTGGCGCTGATTTGACATCAGGGTTAACGTAAAATAGCTCGCGCTACGTCATGCTACTTCTTGTGACGTTGGGCCCGGCTCATGTTCAAGGTGAATCGATTGTGCTCGATTTCCCCTCAGACTGTGATATTAGCAGAACATATGTAGTATGTTGAGTGAGTGTGAGTGACAATTGATTTTTTAGATTGAGTTTGTGCAGTTGTTGGTATCCTGTGTTTTGACAGAAACTTCGAATCAATAAATCGTCGTAACGAGTCTGGTTATGACCTGTGACCAGCGATTTTTAAAGGCCACTTATGTTTGGTATAATTTGTGGGAAATACGGTTCAATTATCAAAGTTAAATGAAGGTCAATTTTCACGACTCGGCGCCTTGACTCTCGCCGGGACAGAGGCGGGTAAATACAGCTCACTTTGGCCATCCCGCGTCACTTCGTAACAACCGTGACGCCGCTCGAGATGTTTCGTGGCGCGTCACGCTGTGCGTTGATAGTTGACCCACTCCTGCGTCACGATTGGGGTGGTCCGGTGGCACTTTGTCACTTATTGTTACGTTGTGTGATACTCCCTGGTGCGACTTTGTTTGAAGTGGGAGACAAGTTTGCTGACTTGTTTGTCGTGGGGTGGTTGTGAAATGCAGGACAACATTAGGGGAGTTGCGTGGTGGCCTTGTAATTCAGTGTGGACACCCGTTGGCTGATTACCTGAAACCGCTTTTGGGTAATTTGTAGCTGAAAGCGGAATTTCTGATGCCGTTTTGTGGTTTTGAATTCCGCCGTCTGTGCGAAATTTCTTTGCTCCAGATCATACGGATCCATTCATCCACAGGTCATCTGTTGCAACTGCATCAACGGCCTAGTCCACGATACATTCGTTAACTGAGCACATGATATATTTATTGGACTTGTTTATGCGTGTCAGTCAACACAACCAGCGGGACATATCTAGACATGAACATCGGAATGTCGCATGTTTGGACACTGGAATGGAGGCAAGTCGAGAACCAAGAGCTCCGTCTGACTTGGCAAGGCGGCGCGCAACTCATTGTACACTTGAATCATTTTTTGCGCTTTCGCTCCACAACTCAACGTCATCATCGGCACCCCCAGACACACAAACACATCGGCTTCGCTAAGCTCCCAACGTTCACGTCCTTACACCATTACTGGCTCTCCACTCGGAATCTTCAGCTCATCGTCGGGCCACCAGCTCAGTCCTGAGAAACCTGTATCATCACTGGCTCGTCACTCACATAATCTTCACCTTGTCACCGAGTCATATCCTCATCTCGCGTAGCACTGCCGCAATGCTCACTCACTCAGTCGCTCCTTTTTCGTATCGTTTCACGTCCTCATCGAACGCCCAGCACGGTCTTCATCTCGTCACTGATCTCTGACGTAGCCGACCTACGACTGGTCGCATCCTCCGCCGTCAGACTTCTCACCACTCCTATCGTTCCCCGGCGCATACTCGACCTCCTACTGCGCGCACTGACCGCTGGGGTTAGGGTTCTCCGTCGGGCCCTTCGTTCTCGATGCCCAAACTGCTTGGACGTGTTGCACAGCTCCCAGAAGGGCGTGGTTCGTGCCGAGTACACTGCACCCACCACTAGGGCGAGGAGAGGACACAGCGCTGCCGTGTAGGCGAATACGGCTGTAGGGAGACCCCCGGGAGGCACTGGAGGGAAGCGATATACCATGAGCTGTCCCAGGATCTCTATCAGGACGATGAAGGGACACACGACCAGCCAGCTGGCCAGCATCTGTCGCCAGACTCCGCGCGCGTCGATCCCCAACTGGACCTGCACCTGGTCTCGGAACTCAGGCCGGGAGAGTTTGAAGCCGACCACCACAATGAAGAGCAGCGCGACGAAGGACAGCTGAAGCCGCACTAGTGGGTAGAGCGGCAGCCTCACGTCGTGGAAGACACTCACCGCCAGTACGGTAGCACAGAGGATGAACGGCGCCACCGCCACCAGCACAGCCAGCCAGAACGGCCTACCGCGGAACGACGGCACCGCGTCCACCAGGTTCAGCGCCAGCGACACCATGATCATGGCCAGGGTGGCCAGCGCCTGGGCGGCCATCGTGCCGAAGTAGATGCTTCCCCAGAAGCGCGGCCGCGGCATGCCGTCAGTGATTGTGGTGAAGGCGACGAACACCAGCGCCTCCGAGTCGTGATCCAGCTGCTGTAGCTGGTCCTTGGAGATGCCGACGTGCCGCTCCAGGTGGCCTCGCACAGAGAACAGCAGGATGCTGTTGAGGAGGCCGAACACCACGTCGGCCGTCACCAGGATTGTGCAGGAGCGCAGTGCGTTGTGACGCAGCCGGTCCCGCGAACTCAGCGTCGGTATGACGCCAGTGCCGAACGAGAGACTCCACAGTGTCATCCCGCAGGCATCCATCCAGAAGTTCTTCGTCAGAAGCTGCGCCAGGTTGGCCCTGCCGAAGAAGAAGTTGGACACGCCGGCCCAGGCGCCGGGGAACAGAACCACTCGCGTCATCACCAGCAGGGTGACCAGCGGGCTGGCGACGATGACGACCATGGCGAAGGTGGAGGCCACCCAGAGGTTGAAGCAGGGCAGCAGCGCCAGGATCCAGACGGCGCAGTACGCCACGAGGAACGCGCGGACGTTGTTCTCGCACACGGGCAGCGAGACGTTCTTCTGGCACTCGTATCTGCCGCTGATGTAGTGGTAGTGGAAGTCGCGGGAGGAAATGAAGCGTTCTCCGACGCTTCCCACCTCGCTGGCGTTCGCCGCTGTGACGTTGCGTAATCTGCGCTCGGTGTGATCCACCATCCATCTTAAAGTGATGTTGGTGTGCGCATCGCGCAAGCAGTGTGATCCATTGTACTCGTGGTATCCGTTCTGCACGCAGTAAGTGGATGCCGGGATGCATTTGAAGTCGTAGTAGACGCTATGGTTGTAGCCTTTGTTACAGTGTTCCTCCAATTCTTCCAGAAAGCAGTGTTTTGAGTTGTAGTCGGCACTGCAGTCGTGCCATGGCAGAGACACTTGTGGAGCGTGGTATGCATACATGAATACCTTGGCCACATGAGCGGAATAGTACACCATGATTAGTCCTGTGATGATCAGCATCGCGTAGCCAAGGCCCCGGAACAGCGGCCCTAGCTGAGTTAAGAGCACAACCACACTCTTGGCCGAGTACTGACCGGCCAGCGACTCCAGGAAATTGGCGGGATAGGAAGAGATCAAGACCAGACACATGACGACAAAGTAGAATATGAAGCCGCCGTAGTGCCAGGCCAGCCGCGGACCCAGGATGTACTCGGTTGTACCGATGTACACGGCGAGCTTCACACACATCGAGTGGAAGTCCGATGACCAGACGCCATGTCCTCCGCTTTGCTTGTGGGCTGGTGTTTGAATCCTCACATTTGCGGGGTTGGAGCACAGGCCGAAATGGCTAAAACAGAAATCGTTGATTCTGTTCGCAATGGAATTTCTTTCCGTGTCTTTCGGATAGGCAGCTTCGAAGACACAACTTTTATCGGCGCAGTCACATTGCGATTCTTGCCTGCTCAATACTCCGTGGAGTCCGGAATCAGTTCTTTTAATGCCGAGATGTGCCCAAGGACTGGCGATGTCGAAGGACTCTGCCGGACCGGGCGCTTCCTTTTCTTCTGCAGCAGCATCAGAGGTGGACTGAAGCTCGACAACTGGATTCGAGAACGCCGGAACTACCGTTAAGTAATTCGATGACTGAGCGATTGTAGCTGATGAAGATTCTGTTTGACCTGGCCCTTCTTTTTCTTCGGAGATGGCATCTTTGACAGCAGACGAAAGCTCGACCACTGGGCTGGAGACCACCAGTGTAACCGTCAAATGGTTGGATGAGTGAGTGGCTTCGGCAGATGAAGACACTGTTGGCTCCGCTTCGGCCATTCCGATGGGACGAGTGATTGGCGGTTTAGTTATCTACAATTCAAATATTCACATGTTTCATACGTGTTCTGAGACGCGTCATGTTTAGATCACGTTCCAATGAAATGAAATTGTCCATTTGCATTTGCATGACATTCAGTAATTCCGTTCAATGATGCAGTCTGCAAACTGACCGCTTTTAGGATTGATGAAGGCAGCCATGTGGGCTAAATCAAGTGAATTTTAATAAAAAGTTCCGCTGTAGCGCTTAAAACGG